>NW_022060260.1:1117500-1417500 GCF_007364275.1 Archocentrus centrarchus
TGAGTGAGTGGAAGGACAAAGCAGACGAATCACTGATCAGCACTGATCCGACCCCACTATATATGGTGAATATGAGCATTAGGGTTTGTGATGACTCTCAGTCCTCCGTGATGGACAGTGTGCAGCATTTTGAAGATGCATACAAATAATATTAAAATAATCCAGCACTGACAGATAGTGAAAGCAGCATGTCTCTTTCTGACCTCAAAGAAAATAAAAAGCTTGAACTTCAGATTCTAAATATGAGACATATAAGAGTCAGTGATGAAATAAGAGCCTGAATATTTGCACTGAGACACTGACTCCTGATCAGTCAGTGATTAGTTTCACTCACAAAGACAGATAAAATGTACCCTTTAAAAGCTGATTGCAGTGCATCGTCAGCAGAAACCTGAACATTTTTATGACATTAGCACCAAAGCTCTTTATATTTAAAGTAAAGAGGAGTGGTCCCAGGATGGATCCCTGTGGCACGCTGTGGTCAGTGAGCCATGCTCAGTCACAGCCGCTGGCCTCTCAACGTGTCTTTTAGCATCAGTCACGTGGCACCGGATTTTTTTTCCTGCATTTTTCCTCAAACCCGATCCAAACCAAGACAAGACGAAGAGCAAAAACCAAAGAGCGAGTGAACGGGACACAAATGTCCCGTGATATTCCCACCTGCCATGGCTTGTAAACACCAGCTTCAGTTATAAATCGATGCTCTACACGGCGCGCAGGAAAAATCCAGCCCACACGGTCCTAACAGGAAAGCAAAGCGAGCCCCAAAACCTCAGCAGGAGGAGGTTTCACGTTAATGAATCTGCAGGCAAACGTTATTTAACGGAGATCCGACACAAGGCTGCTGATCGGTGACCTCTGCAGCCGTTCGTGTTCAGCCACGTGTGTGCTGATGTCACTGCTGATGCAGCAGGGAGGGGGATTCTTTGTGTTAATCATATTTTTACTGTGACATGATGACCTTTGATTACTTTATCTTATCAGCGACAAGCTGTTTATTAACCATTTACAAACATGTAGTAACCATCCAGATCATGTTTGAGATGGTTTATTTGTTATTAAAGATTATTAATAAGCATTTCAGGGTTTGTTAACAGTAGAAAAAAAAACAGGTTTAATTATCAATAGATTTATTCATGATGTTTCTATTTTTTCAGCTGCATAAAGACGAGAGTTTGAAGATGTTAAAAAATAAAATGTGTTTGATTAAAGAATTATTGCTGAGTTAGAGAGTTCACATGGAGGGATGAACCCACCTGTGCATTAACTGTGGGGATGTAAATGATTCCATTTCTATTAAATATGTATTTGTGTTTGCAGGCAGCAGCTTTATGTGCTTTTTAACATTTCAGTGAAATCTGATTTTTAGTTTCTTACAACATGAAACGTGTAAAAATAACATAGCGTAGAATCGGCTTTCATTCGCTGCTTCGACAGGTGCAGCAGGTCTGTTTGTAAGCTCGTGTTGCTCTCCGTGAAAGAATAAATCAAAGTCACATATTTTTACGTTTTAAACTCCCAGCCAAAAACGCATGAATGGCCCTCGGCCTCGCTAACAGCTCCTTTTAAAGTGACCCTGAGCTGGTAAACAAGCCGGGAGGACAAAGTTTGGTGCTGTCCTGTATTTTCGGCTCAGTCGAACAGGCTGCCTTTCTGTGTGTGTGTGTGTTTGTGCTGAAGGGAGAGGAGGCAGAGGGAGTGTTGGCCGGCAGTCCTGGGAGGGTCATCACTGCCTTATTACTGCCATGTTAGTGACTAGCAGCTGAAGATGGCTCCGCTCCCTGCCCCTCTGCTTGGGAGTCATCCAAGACAGCGTGCTCCAAAAACAGACCGGCCACTGTTCACTTCTCAGATAGATTAAGATGTTATTCCACTGCTCGATCTGCCCCTCCGTGTCTCTGTAGCCCAGATCTACCACACGGCCTCCTGTTCCTCAACATCTCCAGAGGCCTCGTTGCTAATATCATCTGGGAGCAGATACAACAGTCTAAGAGCATGGGTGCAATATGACAGCAAGGTTTTCATGCTGCTGCCTGCATGGGTTCAGAGGATATGATGTGGCTGAGGGTGAGTGTGTGTGAGTGTGTCACTGTGATGACTGCATGCATCTATAAAGCCAGATATTGTGCCCAGTTTAGATTTAAATGCAAACACAGCCAAGACTTTGGCTTCCCCCAGAGGAAAAGAAATGCTTTTCTTTACTTCAAATTGAGTTTCTCAAACTCTAATTTGTAGCAACCCTTTGATGAACAAATGTTTTCAGACTATCCTGCTATAATGAAAAGGGAGTGAGTGCAATTTTAAACAATCTGAAGCCCTGAACCCTCTCTGACTGTAAACTTTAAAAATTAAACTTTAGAATTTGTATCAATTACACTTTCAAGTTCTGACAGGGCCTTAAATAACAGCCAGGAGCGCCGGCTATGGAAAATGTTTACCACACCAGATTCATTTCCACTGCAGTCGTCTCCTCTGCTGCTGACATCAATTCCTCATGTGAGGCATTTACATTTTCAACAAATACACACTGAACACACACTACTGTCTCAGGCGCTCCCCTGATTGCTGAGGTCAATGAGTGTGCATGTTTGTCAGCTCTGATCGTTAATGAAACGCTCACACAAATACAGCACGGGCAAATATTTAGAGGCCAGCCTGGAGATTTCATCACAGACAAATGTGTGATTCTTCAGGGAGAGCTATATTTCTTTATTTGCCAGGATACGGCATATACTCAAGATCAAACTTGTCTGGGCTTGATGAATGTGGAGGAGCAGGAAGTATACTGCCTTTGACCGATAAGCAGTGTGATTTTAATTTAAATCATATGAATCAACGTCTGCCCAGAGCAGAAATAAAATATATTTAAATGAAACCATCTGACTCTAATTGATTAAGAACAATGTTCCACATAGTAGGTCTAGAATACCCCTGTTTTGATACTGATTTGATTTCTATGTGTTCATGTATCTTAGCCCCACTCTGGGCCTCTCATGTGTGGCCATTGCATTGAAGTCACAGGAGGGACGCCCACCCCGAGCGCAGCGGCTCGGTCTCATGGCAAATCACAACAAGACAGAGAGGAAATGTGATCTGTTTGTTCGTGCGCACGGACACGAGTTGTTTTTTTGTGACCGTCAGAACAAATGTGAAACAAATGTATTTCAATCCAAAGTATGCTTCACGCTGCCCCACACGCTTTATTTAAGACCGCCCCTCACAGAGCCCATCGCCAGGGTATCCTTGAAAAAGGAGCTGGCAAACATGTGCTGAACTCTGGATTTGGCCTCACTGAACAGTGAAGGGGGAGAGCACCTCCAAGTCTAAGGCCACGGTTCTCAGAGCGCATGGATCTGCTGTGACGTGGACGCTGCACTCATCTGTGGTGGTGAGAAGAGAGCTTAGCATGAAGGTGAAGCTGTTGGTTTACCCATCGATCTACGTTCTTACCCTCACCCGTGGTCACGAGCTGTGGGCACTGACCGAGAGAACGAGATCCAGGATGCAAGTGGGGGAAAAGAGCTTCTACTGAAGGGCACCTGCCCTCAGCCTTGGAGGTAAGGCGAGGAGCTCAGAGGAGAGCCACTTCTCCTCCACATCAGGAGCCAGCCGAGCGGCATGCCTCTGAAGTGAGGTGGCAGAACATGTCTGGATGATTTTCTATTTCTGGTCCCTAAACCAAACCAAACATGAGTGGAAAATGAAACTTGGTCCCGGGTGGGATTTGAACTGAAGCTTTTTAGCTGACACCACCACCACCACCTGCTGTCCCGTTAAGGTGGACTTTGTTGCTCCGTCCAAAGTGAAGCCATACGGTTTTTGTCTCCACTCATGAACTGCTGCCAAAACGTGCTGCAGGTGTTTTTCGTGTCAGCCTCAGAGAACTTTGAGGCAGGTGTAGGCGGTGCTGAATCCAGCAGATGTAGCCGTTTGTCCCTTCGTGTAGGACGCAGTGTTTTCCACATTTACCTTAACTGCCCTTTGAGGCGTGGAGCCTGTAACCAGCGTGATGCAGCAGAGCGGAGGTGGAGGGTGGAGACAGCACATTTTCAAAATGCAGTTAGCTGTACAGGAAGAAGTTAACGAGTGAGAAAAGGTTAAAAAAGCCTCTGAGTCTGAGCAGCATTAAGTAACTAAGGACTTCCTTCAGGTAAGAAACGTGATGCTTAGCTGACACACAGGAAGCTCTGATTAGTGCTCATCATTACTTACATACAGAGTAAAAGTGTTTTAAATCCAGTCAGAGCCAAACGTGGGAAACTTATCAGTGATTAATTAAGTCCTTCGTCAGAGCCGTGAACTCGCTCACAGCCCAAACACCAGCTCCTGCCCGGCCAACACATCTGGATGTTGTCATGCTTTCAGGGATCAGTGTTGAGACACTCTCCAGCTCACCGTCTCCTGTCCTCTCACCTTTCCACCACAGTCCATATTTCCTGGATAGTGTGCTATCATATCTTACTATTACCTATCAATTGGTTTCTAATCGCAGTAACGAGGCAGCTAGCTGGCTGGTGACAGAGCGCTAACGGCCTCGTAGGGAACATTAAGGAGGCCGGGTTATGCTGTGGGCCGTTAACTACCTACAGGCACTGGCTAATGGCTGCAAATGACCTCCTCAGTGGCTATTAGCACATAATTAGAACCTGCAGACCAGTGGTGACCTCCGCCGGACACACGTGATTACTCTTCTCCCCGTGTTCTCCCATATTTTCACTTCCTCTTTTCCTCTCCATTTCCTATCAAACCCTGCATTTTTCCTTTTTTTCTTTTTTCCCTTCCTTTCCTTTCCTTTCCTATTCGTCATTTTCCTTTCCTTTCCTTCCCCTTTCCTTTCCTTTTCCTATCCTGTCCTGTCCTCTCCATGTCTTTCTTGTCCACTCCTCCTCCTTCTCATCTCCTTCTCCTGTAATGCTGTAAGGATTACATCCACTCCCTGGTGGGAAGACTACCACTAAAATTAATCTCTTTATGGTGCCCCAGTATAAAACACTCCAGCATACTGCAAGTCCTGAGAAGCTGCCTTCAGCACGCTGTGATTGTGTTGATAAAAACCGTTTGTGTGTGAGAAGAAAGGTAAGCTCCTGAGCTGCCAGTCGGCGCCCCTCCTGCACCTGCCCGAGCAGCTCTTCCTTAAATCAGCAGCTAATGTGGCTGAGCAGTGAAAAAAGCAGCGAGCAGCAGGTAAAGTGAAGGTGCTGCAGTCACACTAACCTCTGTGTACACTTCAGCAACAGTCTCCTGTTACCCAGAACAAAAGCCACGCTAACTGGTGTCAGCTCAGGAGTGCCAGCAGAACAATGAGAAGGAATGTGCTGATTTTTGTGTGTGTGTGTGTGGGGGGGGGGGGATGGGGGGGGGGGGGGGTGCAACACAGTACCAATGCCTTAAATTATCAGTGAATTATCTCTGAGCCTGTGGGAATTATGTGGGTTATTTGTAACAAGCAGTCAAGGACAAGCGAGCCTTGTGTTACAACTATGAGATGAATACTAAACAAAAAATAAATTCCTGGCAAACTCTTTATCTCTGCATCTCCTAGCCTTGGAAATAAGAAACAGGTACGTTTCCCTGAGTGCAGCTGAAGAGGCCGATGATGACGTACAGCAGAGAGCTGGACAAACGCTACTGGCACCGCCACCAGCACAGTAAATACAGCTGTTGTAGCCCCGACCATGTCACTGCTTTGGCACAATAGCACAGTATGGTGAGGCTGAAAAAAGAGCAGCGATGCTCAGTCAGTCAGCACGATCACAAAGAGAGGACCTGAGAGGAGCCGGACCACAGCCGCTGCAGGGCCCTGGCTACTAGACTAACTTTACTTCAGACACAACAAAATCCTCACTTTGCTGTTCTGTATACGAGGTCTGAGGTCTTTTTACATGTGTGCCATGCCTCTGTGTTTGCTGCTTCCCCAGGAAAAACCTAAATACCTATGACAAACTGGCACTGCATTAAAGCAGGCAATCCATCCATCATCCGTACCAGGTTATCCTGAGCGGGGTCACAGGGTGGCTTAAGATTATCCAGCTTAAGGCAGGAAGTGCACAACCTGGACATGTCATGTACCGTGCCCGTTATAAGCCAATTCATTTTCATCCTCATGGATAATAAGGTTTATTTGTGTAGCACTTCTAAAAACCAAAGACGTAAAACACAAAATGAAAAGTGCCAGGAAAAAGAAACAAAGTTACATTTAAACCCTGAGGATAAATTATGAGGACAGTCTGAAGCAGCCACGTAAAGACTCAACTGCATCCTGAAGATAGAATCAGTGTAACTCAGTAACAATAAAACCACCTCCTTATCACCCAGGATATTATTCTTGCTGTGTTTGTCTGTTTGTTAACACTATCACAGCAGAGCTAACAGTCCGATTCATACCAAATTTACATGAAAGATGGCCAGATCACCAGGCTACATTTTTGCCATAATTAGGTCAAAGCATAAGAAAAGAAAATATATGTTATAATCGCTCTCTGTGGCCCTCTGGACTCAACAGATGTGTTTGAACTCAAATCAATGATTTAAGATGAGGCAGCAGTGGGACGCAGCCTCACTGAGGCTCTGATTCAACTTGTGTTCAAAGTGTGGACTTCAACCTACACACCAGTAAAAACGAGATCTTAACCAGTAGGAAGTGCTGCAAGCAATCAAATAAATAATAATAATCTTATTGTGACACCTGATTGTTGTGTGCTAGCTATACAGAAACACCTGAGGTATCACCTGCATTTTAATGCAAATAGCTGTAAATAACTTTTTTTGCTAAATTTGTACATAGGTTTTTGAAAATTACAACTTATATATATATTTTAAGTTATAAAAATAGTTTGTTAATTGTGTTTGTGGGTTTCACAGTAAAAAAATTAACTTTTTTCTACTCTGATTTTATGTTTTAGTGTAACTTTAACTGTGTTTAACTGTGTTAATACAGTCAGAATGAAACAATAACTGTACACGTGCTGAAAACTTGGCACCAAATATTGAAAAACAGCCAATTATAGCCCAGACTCCACACAGGGCAAAATTTTAAAAACTCATATCTCCCTCTAAACCTGCTGGATTCATCTGATATTTGGTACTCAGCTGTGGAGGACCAAGAACTGGATCCAGACTGAACGCCATCTGGATCCGATCCAGGTTCTTTATCTGCAGGCTGTGTGAATTTAACATATTTTTGGCCGTATCAGCTGAACAAGGACACATGTCTCACTGTTGTTCATAGACATGTAACATTTGGTCAGGATCTGACCCGGATACGTGAATATATGACACACACACACACACACACACACACTCTTCTTGTTTTAAAGGTGTTGTACAGGAAATATTTAAGCAAAGCCGTCTGATATAACAAAGTGATTTCAAAGCTGATACTGAGGGAGCGAGCCGGAGATCCTCAGGGAGGTTTTCCTGTATCCGGCGAGCTCTATGCCGGCCTCAGACTTTTTGGGTTTTTATTGAAATGTTTCATTTAGAGCAGCTGTTACCAACCTCACAACAAGCTGAAAACTTGGTCAGAAGAGACGGACAGAAAGACTTCATGCTCATTGCTAATCATTGATAAAGGGGGACATGCCAGAAGGCTTTGTGAGCGTGATCCGTGGTGACCCTAAAACTCATTTCTCTTGTTTTAAAATGATTCTCCCAAACGTTGGCACTGAGGGGACAGAAAAGGAAAGCATTTATAACTGACACGCATCAAAAACCTTCTACTCTGCTCCAAACGCAGGGATCAGGTCAGGGTCAGGGTTTGGGCTGAGGCTGAGGCTCTGACCTCACAGGGTTAAAAGGTCAAGTGTTGTTAACAAGTATCGCAAATTAAAGCTCACCCAGCCCGACCTCCTGCTTATTTTTCCTCTCTTTTCATCTTATTCCACCTTTACTGACATTTACTGCATTAGGAGTTCTGACAAACTAAATATATTTTACACATATTTTAAAATGTTTATATTTAAATATACTTAAAGGAATGATGCTGTCATTCTTCTTTCAAAGGACGGCCTCTGTTTAGCAGTTGAAGTCTTAAATTGCCACTTGGTTACCTGCTACACCTCCAAACTTGACTTGACTTCATACTAACAGGCACAGCATGCATGTGGGGTAAATCCTACAAGAAGCTCCACCATGATTACGTCTCTGTGATCCTCCCAGGCTGAGACCTCAGCTTCGCACACTGCCCACTACAGGCTGAAGACGGCTACTGCGGGCGAGGAAAGCGTGGGTGGGAGCCAACGTGAGGTCAGGCCAACGGGGAGTATTCAGATATCCCAATTTCCTGTCCTGTGTCACCAGGTCTTAAGGAGCTGTTGTGGACTGTGTCATGAGTCTCACTCTCTCTCGCACGCACACACACACACACACACACACACACACACACACACACACACACACACACACAGCCTGAATTCATTTGTTTTCATTTGCTCTCTGTCAGCAGTGCTTCGCTCTCTCTGCTCACAGCATTTCATTCACTGCTGCCTTTTTACTTTATCCTGCACACACCTTTACGGGAGAATCACACGGCACGGGTGCAGCGGTGCTCCTGCATGCGGTGTGCAGAGAGCACCGCTGCAGCATGGATGACAGTGGGGATCGTGGCCTTGGTGTGGGCCAATTATGGTGGAAAAAGGCACTGTGTCCAAAAATAGCCTCTAGTTTGGATGCTGGGCCGTTTCAGGGGGTTTCCAGCCGAGTGTGGCGCAGCGGCAGCTGTGCAGCGTGCTGGTCAAGTGTTGGGCACGTGCATGGAAATTTGTACACTAATGCAGAGGCAGAAATGACATTCAGACACATGTGACATACACACACCCATCCATATCACCCACGCACACATCGGAGTAAGAAAAGGTTATTCCTCGAGCACAGGTATAAAGAGACGCGAGAAAGAAAGCTTTAACCCGTAAGAGAAGAGAAAGATGGTGGAAACTGCACTTCACTGTCATCCATTTCCTGGAGATGGCTGCAAACCCCTGGACACACTTAATCAGGAAAAGGGCACACCTCCGAGTATCCATTCTTTTGTAATGGCATTATACCGCACAAGTAAGATTTAGAGATCCCTTAATGTGGCACAGTCTTCTGCATAAAAGTATATACAAAGGTTAATATTGCAATAATATGTTCCTGGAGGGCATTGTAATCATTATCTCTCTGGTGGTATCAATTAGAAGCACTTTACTGCAGGTAATGACTAAGATTCCGGTGCAAAATGACATTATTATTATTATCCCCATCTATAATTTCAGAGTGGATACACAAGACGTGGAGGAAAAAAAAGAGAAGCATAAGTTCAACCAAAGGTAGGCTTAAAAAGTGAGAGGACTTTTTATTGTTGGACTCGAGGAAGCTGAGCGGCGTGTTTCTGCACACACGTGCGCACGTGGGTGCAGCGCAGATTTCAAATAATACACAAATAAAAACTAGCATCCTCCTATTCATGGCCTGGCTGCATGTACCAGTTTCCTCAAAGTAGCTGTGCCTTTGCATGGGTGTGTGGGTATGAGGAGAGGGGGGAACCAGGCGAGACAGAGAGAGAGATCTGAGGAAGAAAGCTTCAGCAACCTGGCAACAAATATTTGCATTTCTCAAAGCACAGGAGTGTTGTTCTTTGCTCGCTTCTATTTATCCACAGAGACAAAGTGAGGGGGAAAAAAGGTTTGAAATGTCTCAGAGTATGTGCGCTCGTGTGTTTGTGTTTAGCTCCAAATATTCACCCCTAAAATCACAGCCATGAATAATTAAGACAGAGGAAATGCTTTAGGTTGTCCGTGTCAGAGGAGAAGGCCCTCGGACTTTTGATTCAGCTGTTTTATATTTAATAAGCACATACAGAGCCTCTGAGGCGCCTTTTTTTTTTGTTGAAGAATTTAATTGGACGTCAGTGACATCCATTACAAGGTTGTCATGGCGTTGACCTTTCCACGGAGGCTATTCATAACCAGGAAGTTACATGAGCCAGGTTGCTGCCTCCTCTGTCACACCCTCCGCCACGACGCTCCATCAGTCACACCATCTCTCAGTGATGAACCTCACGCATGCTCATCGGCCGCGCCGCTCCTCAGATAATCCCGAGCAGGCTTCCTATTGTTGGCGTCCGTATCCGAACTGTGCTCTTAATGATAATTACTACACGGGGAAGCGCCTGTCTCACGCATGCTACAAGTGGACACAGCTTTAATGCGAGAGGCCCAAAGAGCACAGAGTCCAGATGCTTTAATTAACCAAAAGCTAAAGAAAATCCCTGCAAGTAAAGCAGAGGCTGATGGAGGACGAGATATTTGGTCAGTGTGAAAAATTTATAATAGGTCCCTAAACTTCCAGCTTAGAGGAAGCGGAGATAAGAGTGTAAAATAATTAAAACTACAACATCAATTTAAGCCAAGGCATGCAGTGTGCTCATGATACCACTCCTTATAATCACAACATTAACCTCTGTATATGCTTTTATGCAGAAGACTGTGGCTTTTGTTTGTGTAAAGCCTTAAAGGAGGGGTCCCAAAGCGCACCCCGCAGGCACACGGTGGCCCTCGGTGAGCTTCAGCGTGGCCCCAACACGAACGCACGCTGTCCTTCGTCCTCTTCGTCTAATAACAGGGGTGCAGACTCAGTCACTCATCAGGACCACTATCAGCCAACGGACACTCGGCTCAGTGCGTCTCTGTGTAATACTAGAACATGGCGTCATCACAGCAGGTGAAACTTCCTAACTCAGAAACAGCTGCAGTCAGGAAATGCCACGGCACAATCCGGCGGACTTTTTCAGCTTTCCAGGTATTCCACACATCCCGTTCCTCCCAGAGGATCCCGAGCTGCTCCGTGATCAGATAGATAATCTCTGCAGTGACTTTGGGCTCTTTTTTTCACTCCTCTAACAGTTAAGCTCTTAAAATCGACCCGCGCACGAGCGACTCATCGAGGGTTAGAGCCTGGGTTGGTTCCACATCGAACATCTGAAAATTTCATATGTGGCTGAAATGAAGCCCAAACACAAGAGAACCATAAACCTGTCCAAAAAGGATAAACGAGTTAGGCCTCTGGAGCAGCACGGCGAGGCCTCGCTGATCGTACCACACCTGTGCTTACAGGTAACTGCAGGTCTCAGAGTTTCTCTTTGAAATGATGTGGCCAATAATCATATCCATTTATTTTCATGGGTTGTCTTTCAAATTAAGAGTCTAACATACTTTATACATGGCAGGCACGCCTGCTTCAGCAGCACAGAGCGCCGTTATAGCTGCACTCTGCATGATGAATGGAAGAGTAGCATTAATCTGCCCTTCAGGCCTGGTAGCTCGTGAACCGGTTCTCCACCTGCTGCAGTCTGAGGTGGTGGACGTGGAGCACATCCAACCAAGGGATGAGACTCTCTGAAGGCCGCCTAAACAGCAGCCCAGCCAGCGAGTCAAGTCATTGCTGGTACTAGATGGTAAGAAATGAAGTGTTCACTGCTACAGAGCAACTACTACAGGCTGAGAACAGCCTCAGTTTAAACCATAGGATCATACTCATTATAAGAGAGCCCAAACAGACAAACACATGTGATCTAACTGTATGTTTTAAGGACACCTGCAGAACTCCGGCTGCGCTCGCTCCCTGTTTTCCGGTTTGGAGCTTTTGAACTGGAAAGTTTGTTGGTTATTTCTTCGGTTTCGGCGTTCTGCTCGTTCTGCCTCAAGTGGGTCCAACAAATATCATTTTAACAAAACAAAAAATAAAGTAAACACACCACAAACGAGGATGCTGAACCATGTGAAATCACTGCTACAGAGGTGGACAGAGTGATGGGCAGCACCCCCCCGTCCCGTCCCCGCTGTATATAATGTCTGCCACATTTTAACTTCCTCTTTATCCAAGCAACTCTCCTGTGTTTTGCGTATGCTGTCATTTTCCAGACTGTTGCCCATGACATATGAAATGTGGAGCCGTGCACCTGCAGTTTGGGATCAGATAATCCAGTCAGAGCTCGGGTTAGCCGCATATCAAAGTGCCGTTTTCCAGACGCTGTTTATAGCGTGTGTTTATCTTATTGTCTGACCAGTGTTTGCATGAGACATCATGAAGAACATCACTCTTAAACTGAGCCACATTCAAAAACAAAATCATGAAATCTGATTAGAGCAGAGTCCCTTTGGAGCGCCGTGCTGGAGTCTCGGGAACAGAGCGCACATGCATAAGTCATGCTATAGAACATGTATACAGAGAGCGGGTCAACAATAATAAAACGTCTCGCTGTGGCTGCATGTTGGGGAACAAATGTCCTTCCTCCAGATTCAGACCCAAACCTCAGCGACACCGAGCGGAAACACTGATCCAGGACATATATCCTCCCTCCACACACTGTTTACAACTCAGCACAATAGGTTTCTGCTAAAACACTGAACACGGCACGGCACCGCGAGGACAAAAGACAATCTGGATGCTGATAATCTCCCACTTAGAAGGAGAATCAACAGTAAATAACCAGAGCAAGTTCATAGCAGCAGAGCAATAGGCTACGAGTGTGTAATGTGTAACTGAGCAATAACAGCAGAAAAGAGGGAGTTATAATCCTAAGTGTCTCCTATATTAGCGCAGATGAATCTAAAGTTAATATGAACAGGGGCGAGGTTATAGCACCTTCCTGAATGATGCCGCAGCGCACCGCGGCACAGCGGAGCCCGCAGGCAATAGGCAGAAACATAAGAGAAATGGAAAGGCTGAGCAATTCACCCAAAGGGATTAGATTTTAAATAGATATCAGCCCATATATGATTTCCTCCTTCTTTCTCTTGTCTGTAAGTGGGTGTAATTTGGAGTGCGTAATGAAGGAAAAAAGAACTATAGGTTAATCTCATTGACCTCCACACTCTGGGGACGTCGGGTTATAGTTAGGAGATATACACCCATTTCCCCACCAGCGCGCTCCGCCTGCCCTCAGAGAGGTAATGAAAGTTGCGAAAGTGACTCGGAGCAGGGGGAAAGAAATACAGTTGTTTCAGTATCCCGGTGTAAAGGACATAAAGCCTGAAAGGAAATTTACGGAACGATCTCTGAGACTGAAGTGGGCGACAGAATTCAGCTTACGTGATTTAACTTCTTCACGGTGCGATCGAGTAAACGTTACGGAGCAGAGGCTGTCCAACAGTGTGTAATGTTAACTCTATTAACATTGCAAAGACGGTGAACAGACAAAAATCAGGAAGGGAGCCAGGAGGAGGCTAAAGCTGTGTCTGCACAGGAAGTGCTCCAGCTGCTTTTTATTTTCATCCATCATGCAATCAAACAGGGTTCCTGCACCACTGTCAAAGTGCGAAAAATGCACCTTTAACAGCTGCTGAGCACCTCAGTGAATACAAATTACATGTTAAAGCCTGGATCATATTCAGGTTTTGATAAACGGGTCATACCTACGAGCTGGCTACACCTCGTCAGCACTGCAACAGTCCCCACAACAGGCAGCGTTTGAACTTTGCCCCACGCGACTGCAGACTGAATTTCTTTGGCAGAGCACAGGATCTGAAAATGGTGGTTGGTGCCATCAGCTCGTGGCGATGGGCTGGGTTTTACCCTCACAGGTGCACTCTAAGCCCTGCTCCCACCCATAACCCTGCACATCAGACACTTTGGTGTGAGACTTTCTTCAACATTCAATTCAAATCAATTTTATTTATAATGCGCCAAATCACAACAGTCGCCTCAAGGTGCTTTATATTGTGGGTAAAGACCCTACAATAATACAGAGAAAACCCAACAGTCAAAACGACCCCCTATGAGCAGCACTTGGTGACAGTGGGAACATTATTGTATCAATGTTGCAGATTCCAAGACTGAGAAAGGAAAATCATCCTTGTTGTTGGCCAGTAAGCATCAGATCCTCCATCCGCTCATCACATCCAATTTTAGAACACCAACAAGGTAAAAATGTTCAGCTCAAGGCTTCATAACTGGACTTCACAAACCAATTAGTAATATCCCAGTAGCTACAGCCCTCTTTGGTGGTAGGAGGAGAGTTTTTCTGTTATAGCCGATCATTTTGAACTCTGGGAATTCCACAACTTCACTCTCAAGTATCTACAGAGATAAGCGAAGGGGCTCTGTGCTGAAATATATTTAAAGCACATTTATTTAGAGGAAGGAGGGTTAAGGAAAAGCCTTTTGTTTGATCTAACAGAGGAGTGTGTTTGGCTTTTGTGGATTAGGTCGACTCCAAAGGTCGCACGGCTGAAGGAGAACAGAAGCTAAACGTTATTCAAAAGAGACTCATTTTTGACTTAAAGGTACAGTCAGTGATTTTTTTGAGGTGGTTTAATATTTAAAAAAAATGTTATACTCACTGATTAGAGTGTAATTACATCTTCCAACAAACTGATGCATTCTCATGAATTTAGAGTTAATCCATTAAAAATACACAGGAGAGGGCACCGGTTTGTGGAAGCTGCCATGCTGTCCCTTGAATATAGCAGCCGTTGGTCCTACACATGTTTTATGTATGTGGCCAGTCACATATGTAGTATGCCTTATAAGTTACTTTTAATTTAAAGGGCACAAATAGCTTTTTCAAACTATATATGACCGTCTCACAGGTGTACATGTATATTTTCATCATCACTTTCTCATTATGTCTTTCTTATCCTCCAGCACTGCTCTCTCATCTCCACCTCAACTCAAGCCTCGTCTCCTGAACTGAAGTCGTGAAACACGTGAAAGTTTGCCTAAAGGCGCTTATTTATTCCCAATATTGTCACATTACTGATGTTCAGCAAACATTAACAGCTGGCTGTAAGCTAACATTATGCCCGCTAATGTTAGGCTCATGTGTCCTAAAAATCCCCCTTTCCCCTGATAAACACTTTGAGTACATTCTCACATCATATGACAGTTCATTCACTAACTGCCCAACAAAGTTACATCCACTACAAAGACACCTTTACTAATGCTGGCTAGCAGCAGCTAACAGCAGATATCAGCAGCTAACACCAGTGCTTACTGACAGAAAAGTTCAGGATCTCTTCAAGAACTCACCTCAGCTTCAGCGTCATCGGACAGAAGTGAGCTTCTCTGACTCATCGATTTGTGTGGGACTCCAGAGTAAACAGACCTGGACACCAGCTGAGTTAACAGCTGACTGACCGCCTGCACTCACTACAGGTGATCGGCAACCAGAGTGGTTTTGTCCTACAGCAGCCACCGTAGCCAGGATTATGGGCTTGAATTGGGAGGGGTAAGAAAACAGAACTCAGTTAACTGCAGTCTGCAGTCTACTGACATCTAGTGGTGAGATTTGACACACTGTCCCTTTAATACTGTTATCATCCTGTTGAGCTGAATGCTATATATGAAAAAGGTTACCCACGAGTCTGTGGTAAAACCTACAACTCTGTCCAAACTTCAGGTTAAATAGAGATAACTCACGCATCTGCAAGACAATCTGGAAACAAAACTTAATTCAAAAGACAACTAAAGGTAGAGAGGCAGCACTACACACACAGCTGGGAGGGGTTATACAACACACTGGCAGAGACTGAACACACACCAGGGAGAGGAGGATAACGAGGCCCAGGTGAACTCAAACAGGTAGGGAGCAGGGAAGTAAACATACAGAAAATCAGGAGCTAACCTTCAAAATAAAACAGGAAGTAAACTGAAACAGGAACAATCCATGAAAACAACGGGAAGCCCGAGGAAACACATGGAAACAGAAGACTCTGAAACACACTCTTAGTAAGATGTGAACACAAAGAGCACAGCTGTATCAAATGTATGAAAGCTAAGACCAAAATGCAGTCATAAAAGTCCCACTGCCCTCAGAGCAGAGGCCATGAAGTTATTTTATTGGGATAGGTTCAGTCCCTTTGTGCTGCTGTGTGATAGCGTCACAGGTTTAAAGTTCTCGCTGGCCTGCAGAGAAGCTTCTCAGTGACGTTACCAGTTTGGCTCAGGTTAGAAACAACACACAAAGGGATCCAGTGGAGGGTGGGCCGTCCCAGTGAATGTGACTTTACTGCGGGGTGGAGGGGGGGGGGGGGGGGGGGGGGGGGGGGGGGCTGGTGTGTATTACAGATGTCCTTAAGACAATAAAGTCAACTCTTTGTCCTGTGCAGAGATACGATGGCCCGTGCGCCACTAAGCTCCTCATCTGATGATCGCTGTGCACGTTCAGTGTGAGTCTGTGTGTGTTTTCCTTTCCTGCGTGAGTGTGCGCATGTAGACGTTTGTCAGCTCCCACTGTGTCTGACTTTGTAACTATATCTGCTCTTACCTTCCCATGGAAATAAATAAAAGCTCTCCTGCTACTCCCACTACATAAAGGGGAGGCATGGCTCACATAATCGTTTGAGACCGGGACAAACTGGGTCCATTGATATCTGTGTATTTATTACGCCTATGGCAATATAAGGCAGAGCAGAGTGAGATATCAGCTTACCTTGAGCGCTGCGAGACAGAGAGAGAGTTTAAGATAAAGGATATTTAATATCCAGTGCACACCGGCAGGGGCCTAAGCCTCTAATAGCACTTGGGGTTTCTGAGCAGGTAATGCCTTCATCTTTGTCTAAACACACTTTTATGGACTTTAACTGTAATGATATAAAGAGAGAGGGGGTCACAGATAAATGTAGCGTAATGGCTCAAAGCTGAAGATTAGCCATGTATCATGTCTGGGGGATAATGCTTCAAGGCAGTTCTTCCAAAAGGTGTTATCTGCAGCTGAAGAAAGAAAGAGAGGAAGACACGCACACACACACTCAGACACATATATTAAATAATGACCTCCTCCTCCTCCTCCCTGTCTTCTTTCCTGCCTTTCTTTTAACAGTGCTTTGCATTTTGTCACATTGCGTTAGAATCAGTGGCGAGGACATTTGTGCTGTAATGAAGCCAACGTACATCGCTGGCGACAAACATTACCGGGGTGATGCACCTCCTGTGTTCTAGGACACATTACCTTTGCTTATTTGGTGTCTAAATGATAATGAGAATTCGTGTGATAACCTATATCATTTACATCTGAACACGAACCTTAAAAAAAGAAAAAGGTATGCAAAAGACAACGGGCCATTCAGACGGCTTTTTATTCTGCAGATCAATCAGGTGGCCTGCACATCCATTAAGGAGGAGGAGGAATCAAACAACGGTTAACTGGGAGCGTGAGTGAGTGAGGGGAAAGAATAGTGTTGTTGTCCTAATTATGCACTGGGGTGATGCATTATTTACCAAACCAGCATACATCGGCAGGCCTGGATATGAGTAAAATAATTTATGATATCTTCCTCTCCTGCCTTTTCTTCCTCTGTGTGTCCTCCACACTCCACCCCACCCCTCTTTAAATCAAACTTCAATAAAATCTGCCACCTCTATTCATTTTGCATGACGCCTCCCTGAAAGCCAACCAGGACAGAAGGGATCTGTTTTTCAAAAAAAAAAAAAAGAAAAAAGTCTTCCCGTAGTGCAGGGTCAAAACAACAAAACAGCAGCAGGGAAAAGGCGGCAGCACGTATCACTCCATAACTCACCCCGGGCCACTGCTGCAGCCTTAAAGAAAGCCACACACTGCAAGGATTCAAGGTTCGACTCTCAGTGTTTGTATGTGTGGTGAGGCGACACACGTGCATCTTCTTCCAGTATGCATGTGCCACCCCTGGCTAATGACAGATGCAATAAAACATTTGTAAAGGATGGGGCCATCCATCATATCGTGTGGGGCACAGGAACGAGACTAAAAGCACAGAGAAGAGTCCCCAGCACAGGGCAGGGAGCGACCGAGGGGAGGAGGGGGATAACTAAATTTATATCATATTACACACTGAAATGTGACCTCGTAACGACATCAGTGAAATTCAATCAAGTCCTTGACTCAGTATTACTTAAGGTAAACCAGTGTCCTTCCTGATGTGAAATGAGAAAATTTAATACAGTGTTGTTGTTTTTTACTACTGATTGAAGTTTGGATGCAGTTTGTGTGACGGGAGCCAAACGTGCAAAAGGATTTTAACAGAGTAAACACCAACTATTTGGATTCTGCTCAGCAGCAGCAGCAGCAGCAGCAATATTTACTGGGAGAAGCAGCTCTGATATGAAGAGAAACAGAAGCAGCTCTGAACAGGCAGCAGCCTCCCAGGCTGGAAAATGAGAAAAAAAAAAAAACACCACAAGCTGCAGTTCCTCTGGAGACCAGCAGAGGCGCCACAGTGAGTCAGTCCCCATAGACTCCCATGTTAAAACGTTCCAGCAGAAATAAACATGTTTACAGCTGATACAGAAACTGCTTTGGTCTCTGTGGATCATTTCCCCCTTCATAACAGCTGTACGGGGGGAGGATGTTTCTATATCTCACCTGTTTAAATAAAGTTTTCATTATTAGGGGCGTGGCCTCTCTGACTGACAGGTGGATGGTGACACGGGCGGCTATACTTGCTAGCTGTCTGCTAGGCTTCCCCTCAGCTAACTGGAGTCCCTGATCTGGACCTCTGGACTGTGTTTGTGCTGTTGGAGCCTTTTTAATGCAATTATGTGACCAATAATATGGCTGCTGTGGCCTCATTGGACTAACAGACCGTCGAAGAAGGCGGAGCTCCAGTTTTCTGAGTGAGATTCTTTATTTGGATGTTACTGATCAGCAGGTATCTGTGTGTGTGTGTGTGTAAGACGCTCCCATCTTTGGATAAAGACTGATAACCAGGCTAGCTAACATTAGCTGATAACTAGCACGCCACCCTCTCTCTAACATGACGGCAGCCAAAATGCCAAAACACTGAGGCTTTAAAATGCAGAAAACTGTTCATAACATTATTGAAATAAAGACGTTCAATTCATTTTCATTTACATCGCACCAACAACACAACAACAGTCGCCTCAAGGTGCTTTATATTGTAATGTAGAATAGAATAAAATAGAATATAACTTTATTGCTCCTTTGCAGGAAATTGCTTTGTTAAGCAGTAATAGAATCTAACTCTAATACTACACACTATAAGATTTACAATATGAATGCTACTGCACATACAGCTGTGCTTTAACATTAGTGATTACAGCTGGCGGGCAGGACTACCTGCTGCACCCGTCCTGCACCCTACAGTAACACATCAAACACATGTAAATGTAATTTTTCACCTGTGAACATCCACCAGGCCACAGCAGGATTAGAGGCCTGTTTGGAACAGCTAAATTTAAAAAATGCTTTAACAGAAAAACTCTAAAAAAAAATGAGACTTTGTTAGAAATCAGAGTTTATGAAGCGCTGCCTATTTAGTGTGCTACTAACACAAAACCTACACGAGCCCCGGACGTGCTGATCCCGATGGATCTCGAGAAGTTAATGCACCAAAATTTTAATAACAACCTAACGTGATTTTTTTTGCGATGTGATGGTGAGACGGCATCTACTCCACACCCACAGATTTATCATCAGTATTCTCGGCACTTCTGCCTCGGCTCTTCTGTCCCATTAGGTGCTCCGTGGTGAACTCACTGTTCTACACCTTCACAGCCATCACTTCCCTGAAGTCCAACAATGTCATTTTGTTTCAATATAAAATAATTATCACGCACAAACCTCCCCCTGAAGGGACATCTAGCACACCTGAGTGTAAGCTAAGGTGTTTGAGTTGGCGCAGACTTTATCCAGGCCTGGGACCGGCTGGGTTTGTGTAAGGAAAACGTGTTAACCACCACACCACAGAGCCAGTCAGCTACGTAATCTAAAGTAATGTCAGCATTCATTTTGCATTTTGGAACTATTTTGACTGCTACTGGATCTCTATAAGGAGCTTATTAAACACCTGAATGCTTGCTGGGGAATGGTAAAAAGGTCATTTCCTGACCGACCCTTCTCGTGTTAGCTGACAACTCCATCATGTCTTCCAAATGTGGTCACTTCCAGCTCCAAAAACAAACATGGTGGCAGTCACATTGCTAACCCTGAGGCTACAATGTGTCCACTAACCAGTGGGTGACTTTACAGCACTAACATGCAGAAGCATTAGGACTGGAAGGCTTAATGACGGCAAAAGCAGAAGCAGTAAAACCATTAAAACTCTTACATTAGTGCGACTCATCATCAGTGTCAGTGAGACTGATGCTAGAAACAGAAAAATGATTTTAATTACCAATTAATTAACAGCATGAGCCTTCCTACATGTTATCAGATATATCATCAGCACAAAGGTAATGCGCATTTAAACAAGACTGTCAATAAGAAACACTGCCGTCAATTACGAGCAACGAGACAATGAGAAGAAAAGAAAAAGTTGTGACAATTTTGCTCTGATCAAAGCAACTGTAGCCACGGGAGACATGGATTAACAGCCATTTAATGATGAAGTAAAGTTTGTGTTGTGTTGCGCTTGTTTGGTGTTTGTTTGTCTATCCCATCCAGCTCTGAACAAGACAAGCTGGCAGGGAGGATTTCTTTTTTTCTCTCCCTCTTTTTTTTTTTTTGCTTACAAACTCGTGGGTGTGTTTGATAGAAGGCATGAAGGCATGCAGGCACAGTGCTGCCTGTTGAATCACATCATCAGCATCAACAATAAAAAAAAAGGAAAATGGCAGGCAAATATAAATGAATATTCCTCACCTGTCTGCTCATGTTGACTCCTCTTGTTTGGATTTCACAGTGGGGAAAAAAATAAAGGCGTATATTTACTTTTAATTGAAAGGAAATTAAAGACGCATCCACATCCGCATGTGACAAAGGAAGATCACAAGGCTCGGGAGTGATGATAGCTTTTGTTTAAGATGGATTTCATAAAGAAAACCCCCCACTGATAATGATGAAAAAAAATCTTGGACATTTCTCCAAATACAATTACCTCGGCATCACCTGATTCAATCAGAAGCATTTGCATTCTGTTTGCATGCAGTGTTCCGTGAACCGGTAAACAAGGCAGGCAGAATAAATCTGATGTGTTTTCATGCTTATGGTTGCTCCTCTGTTTGCTACATTTTATTCCAAGTATTTGAATTTTTATGAATTGGTAAATAACTGCGCAAACATACGCATCGCTGTGTGGATGGATGTTCTAAAGATGCAGGGGCATATTTTTGCAAGCCAAAAAAGACAAACTGAGAATGTAAGTTCATGTTTTGAGACAGATGTTGTTTGGCCAGCGAGCATGGCAGATTAATATTTGACTGCGTCTGATGTGTACTTAAGAATGTATCAAAGGAGATGCATCATTTTGGGGCCTAGCAGAGGATGTTGCAGCTGGCACGATGACAGAAAGCATAAGGCCGCACTTGGCAGCAGTCAGTCATACACTTACAGCCTGGATGGTTGGACAGAAATGCAGCGATTACACCGAGGTCGCTTCTAATCCGCGACCTTCTTCTCTCCCCGGACACTTGGAAGTTAAGTCTGTGAGTAAATTTCTCACTCTGCTCGTCTTTTCACATCCTGTGGGTGTCGACTTCGAAAGGGCAGGTAGGACCCTGGTATTAATCAGGCTTTTATACTTTGGTTTTAGCAGTCAGTAACACAGACTTCGTGGAACAAGGTCCTCCTCCCAAATGTGGACAGCAACAGTATAAATACGATGAACATAGCTGCTGCAGAATCACCTATCTGAAGCCAGAAGTGACTGTATTTGGATGAGGGTTAGGAGTGCTAAGTTGATGGGAATATCACACACACACACACACACAGATCCCTGCTAATCATCCAAATAAAATCCTACAATTTCTCTCACCAAAACTGGGCGGTCTGTCAGCACAGCAGCCATATTATCAGTCAGATCATTGCATTCAAAATGCTGGGAATTCAACTGGGCCGCGCTCCCGACCACAGCTCGCAAAGACATCACACACCTCCCACACCGCCTCGCGCTCCACCCACAGTCGGTTCCACCTCGGTTCCACCTTGGTCCTCATTTCATCCCACTTCACATAACTACAGGATAGGTACTTGGATACATTTTGAAACTTGTCAGTTTGATTTACATTCTAAGCTAAACTGATAGAACTATTATCAATTTAGCTTAGAATTATCAATAAAAGCATGAAAATCCACCTTTGTCTTCACATGTTCTTGAAAAGAAAATTGAAATATGTATCATATTTGTATTAAATCATTTATATTTAATATATCTTTAATATATTTACTATTTATATTTAATATATTTTTAATATATTTATTAGAAATTGTATTTAGATTTTTTTTATTAATTTGATCCATTATAAATTGTATATTTGGGGTAAAAACAATTAAATAAGTTCATGCATTAATCAGACTAATAATTTTTTAAAAATTTCTGCGATTCCTGGTATCTCGCAAATCTCACTCGGCAATGGTGGTGCATGGGAAAGTACCGGCGTGGTCGAATTATCATTTTAAACTTCATAGTTTTGTGATTAAGGGACCAAATAATCGATATAGACGGTTTTCTTGGTGGTATGGGGGGGGTGAAGGTGCAAGATACTGGGTTAAAATTCACCTTTCACCTCCATCTGTTTAGGCTTCTGGAGGCTCTGAGCTGCCACACTTTCCTCTCAGGTCCGATTCCTACTTTCTTTACCGGTGGTGGGTCATTTTACTCACCTGCTGAGCTTGCACACCTGGCGCTCGTCACAGTGACTACAAGGTAACTTGCAGAGATGACTTTAATGTGTTTCAGGAGGACAGAAGACTTTATGGTGGGATGGTCTACACCCTAACAGATTCTTGCATGATGTAGACAAACATATCTCATGGCTTACAGCACTCACATGCTCCATCTTTCTCTGGATGCTCACATGTACCGCCTGAACACCACATTCACCAATCAAGCACCATTCCCTCAGGTGACCGGTCCAGCAGTATCTGAGGTCCTCCGGGTCCAAGCCATTCTTAGGGTTGTTCCCCCAGTCTAATTACCTCTTACAATAGGCACGGACCTGCAAATTCAGCAACTCATTTTAATAGAGACTCTAATTATTTATTTCAACAGAATGACAGCCATATCCCCCCCGTACCCCCCAACCCCCTGCAGACTGTATCTGCTCCCAGACCTCCTACAAATAAATGAATTACCAGCAAAAAATGTTTTCTGCTGGTAATTCACAAAGAAGGAAAAGTATAACTTTCAACTGCACCAAAGAGTAAAATGCTTAAATGTGGACTATTAAACAGGTCTCTCTATTCTCAGTCCCTGTTAGTAAATGATTGATCAACATATTGATTTATTCTGCCTTGCAGAAACCTGGTTACAGCAGGATGAATATGTTAGATTAAATGAATCAACACCCCCGACTCACACTAACTGTAACCTTTTTGTGTGACATGGTGGTGTGGTGGTCAACTGTCTCCTCAACGCAGGAATCCTGAATGGATGCATCGGTGGGTAGAGGAAAAACTATTCACAGACGTAGTAAGTAAGTAAAGAAACTTTGATATCTGCCATTTGTTCTGACTCTTTCTCTCTGATTGATCAGAGTTAACTTCAATAGTTACTTCCTTCAAACCATCAACATGTTTATTAGATCCCATTCCTACTAGACTGTTCAAAGAAGTCCTTCCATTAGTCGATGCTTCAATCTTAAATATAATCAATCTGTCTTTATTAATTGTGTGTGTACCAGAGGCCTTTAAGGTGGCAGCAATTAAACCATTACATACTATAGGTATTAAAGGTACTGCACTGCAGTGGTTTGAATCATATTTATCTCATAGACTCCAATTTGTTCATGTAAATGGGGAGTCTTCTTCACACACTAAGGTTAATTATGGAGTTCCACAGGGTTCTGTGCTCGGACCAATTCTATTTACATTATACATGCTTCCCTTAGGCAGTATTATTAGAAAGCACTGCATCAATTTTCATTGTTATGCAGATGATACTCAGCTTTACCTATCAATGAAGCCAGATGACACACATCAATTAGTTAAACTGCAGGAATGTCTTAAAGACATTAAGGCCTGGATGACCTCTAATTTCCTGCTTCTAAATTCAGATCAAACTGAAGTTCTTGTTCTCGGCCCCACAAATCTTAGAAACATGGTGTCTAACCAGATACTTACTCTGGATGGCATTACTTTGGCCTTTAGTGCACATATAAAAAAAAAACCATTACTCCCTTTATGCTCACTTTTCTTCTGTAGATGCTGAAGTACCGTGACCCCAAGTTACTGTTCTGGATCATTCCAGCCAACTTTAACCTCTGAGTATAGCACTATATATCATGCATAAATTATATGTTTTTGCCTCTTTCATGTCTTTGTATGCGATAAGCCCCCGTTTGAAGTTTGAAGGTGGGCAGATGTGTCTCTCAAATGTCTTAAACCTAAAGTAAGAAGCCTGTTTGAAGAAGATATTTGTGTAAAAACGCACAAAGTAAAAGTAAAAAGTTGTCAGAAAAATAAATGCTCAGGGACAGAGACCGAAAAATTCAGTACAGTAACAAAATATTTGTACTTTGTTATGTCCCACCTCTGCACAGCAGCATTTATAGCAAGCATTAGTTAGCACTAGCCAACAGAAGGTACTTGATACTTATCATATCAAACCAAATAAGGCTTTAATTATAAAAAAGCCCTGAACGGGTTTATTTCCATATAATATACGCTGAATGTTTTATGGTTAGAATGAGATATTATCTCTCCGGCTCCAAATCAAACAGCACAACATTAAGAACTAATCAGAAAAGGCCATCATCACTGCAGCTGAAATCTTCATAAATCACTATGTAAAAATAAAATTACATATTGCACATGAGAAGATTTTAGGCTGTGCTCCTTGTCCTCTCATTATCTCACAGACTCTCCTCCTCCCACTCGCAGCCATCAGACCACTCATCTTGATCCAGCTGCATACGGCAGCACATGAGAGGGGTCAAAGGCCAGTGCCATCATGAAACACTATCACTCCTCTTCATCCATTAAGAATAATAAAGTGGTAATGATCATCTCTTTGCTCCTGACATCACCTCGCCTGAGTGATATATGACCCAGTTCTAACTTCCATCCATCCATTTTCTTCCGCTTAGCCTTTTTAGGAACCTTTCCCAGCTGTCAGAAGGCAAGAGGTGAGTACACCTGGACAGGCTAACACAGAAGCACAGGTCACCTAAGGCCGGGAGGAAGCCAGAGAATCCAGAGACGACCCACGCAGGAACAGGGAGAACCTGCAAACTCCACACGAGGGGAACCCCGCCGGCCGGTGGATTCGAAACCAGGACCTTCTTGCTGTGAGGCGACAGCACTAAACCACTGCACCATCATGCTGCCGCAGCCAATATATTTATTTTCAAATGACCTGATTTAGAAACTACACTAACCTGATGCAGAGACGCAGCGTGCCTCCATAACAGATCAATCAGATATTTTCCTGTGTTCAGCTGCACTTCAGCTACAGAGTTCAAACAATAATAAGCATAATTTGAGTTCTCATATGTCCCTATAGGTTCATACTGACCACAACACAAACAAAACAATAAAAAACAGAGCTGGAGTCTATTTCATCAGAGGCCACAGCAGCATGATGAACACTCACATTTCATCACAGGGCTGCAGGGCATGTTAGGAAGGGTCAGTTTTTGTTGCCGTTGCAGATTTGACGTGTTCTTCCAAAGTTAGCAGCTGAAATGATCCCGTTAGAAAAGCATCTGTTGGCCTGCAGTATGACATCACCTTCACCTGGATCGCTGTTAAGCCCCACCCACAGTGAATGTGTGAATGCAGAGAACACAGCAGCAGCACTGAAATGGCATTTTAGAAAGCCCCATCTCTGCTCCTCTCAGCTGGTAACGGACTGCTACCTGGTTAGCTAGCATTACCCAGCATGCTGTTCAGTCGATCCATACATGGTTTCCTGCAAATGTGCAGCTCTGCACAGGAAGGCCAGTCGACAAAAAGGAAATCGACGTCTTTGTGTTCACGGGCATGAAACTGGGCATAAATCTGTAAGTATTTCAATATGAAGTATATTCATATATGTCAGAAGTATGAACAAAGCTTTAAGAAATGAGAAGCTCAAACTGATCTTTTTCTAAACCCAACCCAGTAGGTTTAACCACGCAACATATTTTTAACTAATGACATACGGAAAAATGTCACAACAGAAGAAGTCTGTGACGCCAACCCAACAAATGCGACCATTAATTTTGTACATGTGGACAGTTAGCGCTACATAAACAGTGATGAAAAGTCGTGCTGAGGGGCATGAAAATGATGTTGATGTCCAGAAACACGAAACAGGTTGTGGTTATTTCCCAAACTGCACAGGAGGACAGAGGAGGGAGAGCGACAGAGACGGTGGGGAGTTTAATTCCCACTTCCAGCATGAGGAGAAAGTCATGAAGGCTTCACCAGCAGGAGAGCACTGGATCCCATTTAACCTCGTTTCCATACAGCCATGAAGGATTGTTCCTCGATTAGCGGGTAAGATGGTGTTAAATCGGGACATTTCCTGCTTCTTTGCTGCCTTTTTAAATCTAATTTATAACTGGAACTGCTTTAATGTACAAACAGGGGTTAATGGGAACAGCAGGCTAATAAGATCCATTAGCTAACTTACTGGCAGAGGGTCAGCTCAGGCCTGTGGGGTAGCCGGGCTTGTAACCCTGGTGTGCTTCACAGTGCCGTGATGTTTTCCCTTTAGAAAGAATGAGCTGTGCGTGATTAATAGTTTCCACAGTTAGTATGAAGGGTAAGCAGTTAACAGGGGTCTCCTCTCCATCAGACAGCCATTATCACCTTATCGCCGGATTGTCACCTCCAGCTGCAGCCTGCAGGCCACCAGCTGAGGATCACTGCACGTCAAACAATGGGCCCACTGAATGGTTGTGATGCACATACGTAATAACATGCATGAGAACATTCACAGTCATGCCTAATGTGAATTAAGAGATTTAAAAGTGATGTGGTGGCAGGAACGCTCGAGTCTGTTTATGCAGCCCGAAAACAAGAACAATCGTACGTGTTTGTATTTCAAATATCGCCGTGCACCCCGATGACCCGTGGCTACTCTGCTTCTTTATAATGTGACACTTGCCTTTCAAGTTTAAGTCCCCACATAATGAGAAATAATAGGCCTGCAGTATACGGCCAGAAGCTTCAGAGAAGCAAAGAGGCGGTGACTGCTTCTGCTGTGTAATTGGTTCAATCGTAAGATGCTCAAAGAACCGTTTTAAAGAAGAAAATCGAGAGTTTCTTTGAACACATTTAAAAAAATGTCATCTCCTTGGTTTCTGTGCACAGCCTTAACACGAAGAGTCACAAATAAGCACATATTGTGAGTGTTTTTCATTTGAAAAGCTGCTAAGAACATCACACGGCTTAAATACAGACTGTGGACACACAGTGGAGGAAGCAGGGGAACGCAGACGAAGGCACACCACTGAGATGTACTGTAATAACTAAGGAGACTGTTTACCCTTAATTGATATGGCCTTTCTTACCATGAAAAGAACAATTATTTCCTGCACTGCATGCTTCTTATGTGCACAGTAAGCCATCAACACAAAGTGCCCTGAATGAAATGAACACAACTCACCATCAGACTATTCCAGAGAAGAAAAGAAGCGGGCAGAGCCCTTTTCATCTTTTCTTCTTTCTTTCACTCCCTCTTGCTATAAAAGCAGCAGAAACAGCTCAGAGATGATAAAAATATGGCAGAGTAATGCCAATTTAATATATCAATGGTATTTATAGGGCATTTAAGTTAATGACACATGGAGAGCAACAGCATAAAACAAAGAGTCCTTGTTAAAATGGATGCATACCACTTTGATGGCGCACTGCATAATTTTGTTGGAAGGCGTCCTTCTGAAAGTCGTCAGTGCCGCCTGGCACCACGGAGCACAGTTTTGTTGATCACACAGATCCGCTCTGCCGCGTCCCTCATCCGGCCCACAGTCACGCTGCATGAAGTCAGGACGGTGGAAAAACGCCGCGATACGAGCCGGTCCCGCTCTGGGTCCGCACGGCTCTCCTGTCCCCGAGCTGCAGGCTGTGTGTCAGCGTGCTGGTTCACTTCAGTTCTCCTACACCTGAGTCAGTTTAGGGAAACACTTTGCACGTACAGCAGAAAGGGGAGATGATGGGACACTTTAGATGATGCATTTATTGCTCATTACTCTGCTGAAAAGGCCGATCTCTGGCAGCATGCAGCCGCTGGCTGTGAGCACAGCTGCAGCTGCTCTGCTGGCTGTGAGGAGCTGTGGAGGGTTACTGCTCCGACTTTGGCTGCACGTCTGCTTTTATCTGTGCTTCTGCAGATGAAGCCATCTGTACTATCTGTACCTGCAGTGCTTCATCACACTGTAGATGTGAAGGACTTCAGGAATAATGTGGCTTTAATAAAACGCATTGCACGTAGTTAATGTTACACCCATTAACTGATGTGTCACAATAAGCACGGCTGCAGCTATATCTGCGCGCTCAACAACGGCTGTCATCACATGACCGTAGTCACAATCAGCGTTATAGTCGGTGTCAAACTCAGTGGTTCACCCAGCTCATTATCCAGTTCAGCACGCAGAGCGAGAGGCCGGGTGCACCACGCACACTCACACACTCACCTACAGCCATCTCAGAATCACCAATTAACCTAACATTCATGTCACAGCACGAGGGAAGCCACTGGACCACAGTGCCGCTACAGCTGACTGGACCACTCCAGACTGTTCCCCGTGATTCCCCCAGACACGCTGCACCATGTCTCAGTAAAAGTCTCCTTCCGCCTCAGAAACAGCAAAGGATCCTCTTCTATCCTGGTCTATCCTGGTCTATCCCATTCCAGAGTTTCTATTAATGAAAGCTCAGCATGCTCCAAATACTCAGTTTAGCAATTTTTATACTCTTGGATATGGATGATGTCACATATCCTTATACGGTCACACAGAATCCGCCCACCTCCTGTTCAAACCTTCTGTGTGTAACGGGCAGCCCATCAGAAGAAAGTTGCCTTAAAAGGGGAGGGGCTAAAGCGGTTTGTTTCAGACACGGGACGGCCGGAGGAGGAGCGCCGAGGCCCAGAATCAGATAAAGAAGGATTATTCTGAACATGCAAAGCTGTTGGGGTCAAAGAATAAAAACCCGGCGCTGTGCACGAGCAGCTCACAGAGCGCATTACTGAGAATGTGCTGCAGCACGTCGTCCACTCTGCTCTGGTCCAATGGAAGCTGTTGGTGAAGAAGCCGGTGCCTTTTTTAGAGATTATTCTCCTGCTGCTGGAGTCCAAGCCCTCACAACATGGTGTTAACATGGTGACAGAATGTGAACTCAACTGAGATGTGTGAAACTAAACAAGCTGGACGGTGATGAAGGCATGATTAGTGTCCTCTGGACATTAAAATGTTTACAGCAGGACCCTAGAATTAATTAAAACCCTGACTCAGCATTTATGGCAGTGTAATAAAGCCGCTTTTGTCTGAGCGTTGGGTCGAGGATCCAGAGAGTAACACCATTAATTCCTGTTTTCTGCTCTTACATCAGAGGCTAGATTTAAGGGTATCACACATGTGAGATGTTCTCCTCGGAGCACGGCCGTATGATTCAGGGGCTCTCCACCTTTAAACACTGTTTATTTTGTGGTGAAATAGAACAGGCAGTGCTGTAGAACATAAAAGCAATCAGTCTGCGTGATTTAACAAGAACCTGCGCCCATTAAATGAACTCCAGCGCTATTGGGAGAAAAACGATGCACAGCACATCAGCACTTTCCTCGCCGTCCCCGACACAAACCTGAGACAGGTTTCAGCTCGGGAGCCGAGGATGAGGAACGCCGAACAACATCAGCGATGGAAAAACAATTAAATGAAATTGATAGAAAGATGAGGACAATTGCAGGGCGGGGGAAGCAGCGTGTGTGCGTGTGTGTGTGTGTTGCTGGCTAACTGTCTGTCTATCCCTGTTTGCATACCTCCTGGAGGCACAAATGTCAGCTTTGAGCAGTTTGTGGACTCCCCACTAAGCTCTTGGCCCGCTCCGATCCAGACTGGTTCTATCTTCTGGACTCTTGGCATGCCACGCAGGAGCTGCGGCCATCAATGTGTCATTCAAATGCCACGGCTTCACAGTCGCCACTTACTTCTTTGCTCATGGATATCAGGGTTACTATTTTGTGCTTGCACTTCTCTGCGGTGCTAACAGCATTCCCACTTTTCCATTCGCTGCACAGAAACCATCATTCCTGAATAAAAGCTGAATCTGTTTCTTCGCATGAGAACAGGAAACAACGCGAACGCACGACATCCCGAATATTTCACCCTGAAATAAGCGAGGAATTCTGAGGAGGAGGTCGCTGCTGATATCGTCTGTTCACCGATCCACTTCCTCTCACCCCCCCCCCCCCAGATTTACGTCTTAAAGGATCTTCTGACTGCCTGTGGGATATTAATGCTGACTCTGGATCAGGTCTCTGCAATCAGTCTGCAAACAATCACATCAAAATGGACGACGAGTCCTGCGTTTGATTTGATGACAAACACTCATAAAGCTTCAATTAACAATTATTTTCATCATTAATTCAGCTCGTCGCTATTTTCTCCATTAAGTCTATAAAAAATAAAAATAAACAAGAAGCGCGAGGTGGACGTTCTGAGCACAAACAAAAGCCAGAGATTTTTAATTTAGTGCAACGACAAACTAAAGAGGAATCAGATCTGAGAGCACATGGGGAAAATATTCTTCATCACTGACCACCACGGTTAGAGCCACCAAAGTCACGCCGCCGTTAAAGCGCGCCGAGCGTGAAGGGTTACGGGAGCGAGGACTCGCAGGGTTACGTGCTGTGTGAGAAAACTGATCTGACTCGTGTTTCTGTTTCTTCGCTGCACTAAATGAACAAAAGGCAGACAGAGTGGATGCTACTAAATTATGAAGTGAGGAGTTTGTTTGTGAGAAACAGGAAGTGTGCCGTCCTCACAGAAGGAGCAGCATTCCTTCAGGATCTCTCAGGCTCATTTTTATCAGGTCCAGTGAAGTTTATTGCAGTAATACGATGACGTAAATAATTAAACAGCAGCAAAATACTTCAGAAACGCAGAACCAACAAATGCTTATGTTTTGTATATGAGTCATGTGCCATATGATGATTTAGTCATTAAAGTGTGAACACGATGCTGCGTGAGAAAGATACTTTGACGAGTCAAGCACAGAGTCGAATGAGTCAAATCTCTCCTGTTGGAGGGAATTAAAGCTGCAGCCACTGGGATTTCTGCAGATTCCCACTTTATTCCCACACACTGACAGCATCTGTAATCGCTTCTGTAAGTTGGGCTGTATATAAATATCATTGTGTTCATAATAAAACCGACCATTTCAGAATTACTACATTTCTCCAAAAGCAGGTTAGAGGCCCCTCAGTGAGCTGCAGCACGTCTCACCTTATCCAGGGAAACAGCTCCGAACGCTGATGATCAGCAGTCAGTGCAGCTGCAGGAAACCTCGGAGCTGGGAGCTAATGGGCGCGGGTCTGCTTGGATTTAAAAGCGGTGCGGGGTGACCCGCTGACCTTGCGCCTCTTTAAGGTGTCAGGATTTGATCAGAGCAGCGTTTTCAGGGAAACGGCTGACGGAGAGGTGAAGCAGCGATGCTACAGTAGCAGATTACTGGTGTTAGCATCACGAGGAGGCCGGGCACACTGACAGCTGACCGCATGTCACGCTTTGCTCACGGGAGCATCTTTGTGCAGATCGAACATGCGTTTATATGTGTGGCGTTTACACGGCTACCATCACAGCGACGAGCAGGTGCGTCTCTGCTCAGGTGAACCGCACAGAGTCAGACATAGTTGAGGGTTTTTGAAATTTCTTCCAGAAATATTTCAGAGCCTAAATTTAAGTTTGTTCCCTTATATTTGTATCTTACAGCTACTTTAATACAGTGTGAATGGTACAGGGAAATCTCCTGTGCACAGAAAACAGAATCAAACTCCACGTTTACATCAGGCAGGGCTGAAGCTGAGAATATCGGGAAAATTAAAGCTTCACAAAGAAAGCACAGAAGTACTTTACAGAAACACGTCGCTGCGTTACAGCCTCAGAGGGAGAAGCTGCCTGCTTAATACGAGAGCCGAGCCTTCAGATGTCAAAGGGCATCTGCAGCTGCTGCAGGTGGGGTAAAGAGGACAAATTCACTTCCAAAATGTAAGAACTCAAACTCCCTTTTTGCAGCGGCTTGGTGTTTGTCACCCCTTTTCATCGAGGCATTAAGTATTGAAGACAACTGCCAACAAAAGTGATGATGCCAAAAAAAAAGAGAAGCAAAAATAAAGACACAGCTAAAAAAGTGCTGCTACTGTAAAACGCAGGTATTGTTTAAAGATAAAGAAAAAAAGCAGGAAGAAGTAGTGCGAGTGTGGAGCCGATGGCAAAGAGAGGAGTGACAATGCTGCTGCTAAACAGCTTTGGCAGGAGATGACAGGAAGCGAGTGAAAGAAATAAACAGTGAACACACTTTGTTTCTGCTTCTTAAAAATATCCTGTCCCGTTTTAAATCCTGACACTGCGACGGGGCTGTGCGTGGATAAGAGGGGTAGCTTTTCACCCAGCTCTGAGGCGACTCTCTGTTTCCTCCCCACAGCTATTACTACCATTACAATGTGAAGCCCGGGGCCCCTGTGGACTTGCTTTCTATGTAGTGCCAGCTCTCACTAAAGAAGAAGCCCACATGGAATAACTAATCCCTTTCAAACGGGTCGCGGCCGGCGCGGACATGACTTTGCAGTGTGTGAGCAGCGCATCGATGAGAGCAATAAGAGGAGGAGGAGGAGGAGGAGGAGGAGGAGGAGGAGGAGGATGAAGTCATATGCTCAAAGTTTGGTTTCAAAACACTCGGCCCTCTCTCAGCGCGTCTCCCTTTGATCCCCACTGCCAACCATAATAATCAGCTTCTCCTCCGAGTATTTATCAGATAGAACGCAGACAAGATTACATCGAGAGCAAATATGTGTCCCTATTATCCTGCCAAGGAAGGACTCAGAAGACTGACGGCAGCCGAGGTGACAGAGTGAGAGTCAGAGAGGAGGAGAGGGGGAAAGGTTGTTGTCGAGCTGAGACGAGCAGCAAAACGACAACTCATTATCCCAAAATCGAAAACATCCCGAGCACGCACAAACCGGCGCGGAAAGCCTGCACTCACACTGGCATCACATTTGTACACCACTTCTGTTTGCGTGCTCCGTCTCCGTCATTTCGCTTTACTTATTTATGGGACTTTACAAGTTCCTTGGCGGAGATGCAGAGCGTTGCAGTTTATGTCTAATTTAGTAAATATCCTTTCGCCAGTCAGGCCTGTCAGCCATTGTTTTTTTCCTCTTCCCTCTGTTCTCCCCCTCGTCTTCCCTCGCCTCCCCCGTCTCCGGTCTCCGGGTGACAGACAGAAATCGAGTGTGCGTGTATTCCCTCTGATTCGCGCCCTTTTGTTGTTTGTGGGCGTCACTGTGAAAGTTTAACTTCTGAACTGTGGGCCAGGTAACTAGTGCACCGTGCCAGGCTAGCTGTGTGAAGAAGTGTCAAGCCCTCATTGTCATTTAATGCAGAAGGGGGATAATAGCCTGCCAAACAGGCAGGCAGGCAGGCGGCGGCTGCAGTCTCCTTTGCAGTACCCTTCGTTAGCGATCACAGCGAGGGAACCAGAGAGGCAGAAAAGTACGAACAAGAGCCAGAAAGATGAAATATATTTTGAATGTTTTATGGAAAAACAATCTGACACAAAGTAATATTCATCTCCTATGAATCCAATATTCTTTTAGGAACGATATTAGATGGTATCTATTATATCTTCCATTGTGTTCCCATCTGCCCTTTTCAGGATCTAAATTATGTGCATTAGTACGTAAATGGGCTAATGCCTGTCTGTATTTAGCTGGCTACATGCCGTGAATATATTCTCTGCTTCAAGAAGTAATTGGTAATTACAGTGGTCATTTAGGCAATCACTGTCTCCCTGAGATTCATGTCATTCTTAAAAATAACTAGCTCTTAACCTTTGACAGAATTCTACAGAAACTGTTCATCATCGCCCCCGCTTTGATTAATTTCTACACACACACACAGACAATGGGCACAAATATGCTCCGAAACAAAGACGGACACACACCTACAGTATGCACCACACACACACACACACACACACACACACACACACACACACACACACACCAGGCCATCTTCATCTGAAGAGAAAAAGAGAAAGCAGAATATCCCACCTCCGACACCATTAGTTCCATTTCATAAACACTAAGACTACACATATACACAGGTCATTTAACTGCTCTGCATACATCCTCCCTGCATCCACCCATCCACCATCCAACCATCCTCCCTGCATCCATCTAATGTTACTCAAAGCATAAAAAATGAGAGAGGATGTAAATGTAACAAGGATAAATAAGTCATTTTATTAATTCAAAATCAAGAACATGAATCGGTCTCATTTTTAAGTTTATACTGATTTGTTTGAAACAAAAGATAATTTCCTTAAACAGGTCTTTACATGTAATTTAAAGAATCCATTGAAAAGGTTTGTTTCGGACTCTGTCTCAGTGTTAGCATTTTGCACACCTCCATGTTGGTTTCTGAAGTGACTGCATATGAATGAGACCATGGAGCGCTATGTTAGCAGCTAATGCTAGCTAGCCTGGTTAGCACCTGCATGCACAGACTGTACAGGAGCATTTCTCACACACACAATCACACACACACACACACACACACCTGATAATCAGTAACATCCAAATAAAATCCCAGAATCTCACTCAGCAGAACTGGAGCTCCGCCTTCTTGGTCAGTCTGTTAGTCCAATGAAGCAACAGCAGCCATATTATTGGTCAGATAATTGCATTAAAAATGCTCCAGAAGGGAGCATAAAACATATTCATGTAGCCAGCTAAATACAGATAGGCATTAGCTTGCTGGATGAGCAGGTGACCATATGCCACAAGGCTAAATAGAGTAGCCTGGGTTTGACTCCGTCTCGAGGCCCTTTGCTGTGTGTCCTTCCCTCTCTCCTCTTCACTAATAAAGGTCAAAGGCCCCCGAAAAAGGTCCAGAGGTCCAGTTCCAGTTAGCTGAGGTGAAGCCTAGCAGACAGCTAGCAGCTAAAGCCGCCTGTGTCACCATCCACCTGTCAAAGAGGCCACGCCCCTAATAATAGAAACTTTATTCAAACAGATGAGTTACAGAAAGATCCAGTTTCTGTATCACGCTGTAAATAAGTTTATTTCTGCTGGAAAGTCTCAACATGGGAGTCTATGGGGATGGACTCACTGTGGTGCCTCTGCTGGACTGCAGAGGAACTGCAGGTGAGTACATGTTGAAATATTACTGCTTCTGTGACACAAAAAAAGCTTTCATGGTGTTTTCAGGTGAGAATGTAGATGTGTAAACCTCAAATATCTGCTCAGTTTATCAAGATATCGCTTAATTGCAAAAGTGCACCGACATTTTCGGAGATGTCCGTTCCCGCTGCTCTAACAGCAGCTGTCCGCTCACCAGGCGGTCGAGGCTCGCTATACCCAGAGAGAATGCCTGGTACACTCAGCAGTGAAAACCCGATGGTTTTCACTGCTGAGTGGAAGTTAAACACAGATATAACTCACTCAGATGATCTCTGACGGCTGATGTTTGGTTTATTTCAGTGTTTCATTTGTTCCTGATCACATTGGTTTGGCTGAGATTAAAGTTAAGCTTCATAACTGGATAGTTTTATCTAATTTTAATGTCTCACTACAGAGCTGTCAGTATGTTTGGAGATGAATCATTCGCTCGTCTTTATTCCCTGATGTATGAATGTGCTACACCTGTTTTCACAGCTTATTTTGAGTTAAAGCTGGCATTAAAAATATTTTACTCAGGGAGGAACGTGAGAGTGTTTTCACCGGGAACGGGAACATCGCAGCGGCATGTTGATGCTGTTCATGGAGATCCTGCAGACTGATGCCAGCCTGCTCCAGAAATGATCAAATTTTATGTTTTTAATATTTATTCGACTCTATTCTAAACACCATCCTCTGGAATAACATCATTTTAACCTTTGACCTGTTTGTTTTTGTTCAGTCAGCAGCTGAGCTGTGTGTACGTGTATAATGTGTTTATTCAGAGATGAAGTTTTTAAAGCCCTACATTTTGCAAAAGTGCTTAAAAACACTTTTTAAAATCTATTTTTAAAGAACTCTAGTAAAATAATTGTGCTGAGTCCTCCCGTACTTGGAAAGTTTGTACTAGCAAGTATGCAAGTACAAACTTGCGTGCTTAAGTACTGAGAAACGGCCATGCTCTGGGGGCTTGGTCACTGCCAAGCACAGTTGTAATTAGCACTGTCACCCCCCCCAATCGGGCCCATGTCCCTACCAATGTTAATACCAAACCTACACCCTGGAACCAGACTGTGTTACTGAGCACATCTCCTGGATAAATACACAATACATACACTTGTATTTACACTATGTCTGCAACACATGAGCTAAAGGTGGGGGCAGACAACTTCTGACCTCATCTACATTTGGTCCGGGGGGGATCTTCCACACAGATTCAAGCACAGCTGCTGCTGTTAGATCGCCCTTTCTGCCCGCTCTGCCATTTCACCACAGCAAACACCAGCGTCTGCTCCAACCTGACTGCATGTCGTAGATTGCTGGTGAGCCTGCAGCTACGACCGACCGGGTTTCAGTGGCATCGTCTACTGCATCGTCCTGAGGCATCTGAGGGAGAACATTAATCAGAAACTCTCTGACCTGTGGTGCATGCTGGCACACACACACACACTTCACCCCACACCAACACAGTCTTCACTCACCAGATTTCCCTCTCTGTAACTTTGTCCACTATGGAAAATGAAAATCAAGGTGATGGAGCAATGTTTCAAAAATCCAGCAGCACTGCAGCGGCAAGAGGACACGACAGGAAGGAGCCACAGTACAAACGGCTCCAGAGGCACGGGACAAGATGACCTCGAATGGGAGATCGGCCACATTTAAATCAGGTGAGAGTTTAGAGATTTAGAGGTCCGTTCCCAGCACTTGTTGATCACACTTCAAATTGTAGCGAGGAAGTTATGGATGGATGAAGTCTGCGTCTTCCTTCATGCTAACTTCAGGCTGTATTTTACACAAACAATAATCAGAGTTCAGCATCAGTCAGTAAACCTCTGTGATATTGGTGTGGTCAGTAAGTATCAGGGGGGTGTTCATCAAATCACCAACAGGTGCACTAGAGGGGCAACAATGAGACACCCCCCAAACAGGAATGGTGTTACAGGTGGAGGACACTCACATTTTCCCCTCCTCATCTTTTCTGACTGTTGTTCACTAGTTGTGTATTTGGCTGGGGTCAGAGTCACTGCTGGTAGCATGAGAGCACCTCAGACTGTCCAGGAGCTCAGTGACGCCCTGGTGCATGGGAGCAGATCCCCCAGGATCCATGGGCTCATGAGCAGCCCCGACGCTCTCAGCTATGCATACATTTCAGGGTGTCTCTGAATTGAGCCTCTGTAGGCTGATCATTTCCATCTAACCATGTGGCTTCCTTTCATTCCTCACACATTCCATATCAGTGTAGATATCCAGCAGGATTTTTTCCCATTGAGATCCGATGTGTTTTCAAAGCGTTAATTCTCTGAGCAGTATATTTTTCATCACGTTAGATTAGCGAAGCTGTGACACCACGTCAGCACAGACGGCGTCATCGGCGTGTTCGTTTCCACGTGACTAACATGAAACCTGGAAAGCAAACATTCCTGGAAGTGCACCTCCAAAAATTAAATCATCAACAGAAAACCTTCAGAAATACTCAAATGAACTTTGCTTGCTTATTTATTTGCCAGCGACAAATGAAGTAAATTATACTAAGGATTTATGGAGATCCACAGCGCAGTCACACGCATGAAATAATGCGCAGCTTCCTGAAGTGGATCGAGCAGGAGATTTTTATCAGTGGAAAGCGTTCCTCCTCTGCTCTGTTTCTCTCTCAGTTTAAACCAGTCATCTCCATGCATAATGACCCTCCACAGACAGTAGCAGTGGGTGGTGTAAAGCTGGTATTGTATGTGAGAGATCATCAGGTTGGAGATATTAGCATGGAAATACTGATGCCCTCCATTACGGCGCTCTCCTCACAACTCTTTTGCATCTTCACAGGCTTCTGTATGCAGAGAAATGTGTTGTTGTTTACCGTCACCCAGCAGCATATCAGCAATTTTAAAGTAATAAGCAGGCACAGGGTGTGTTTCATAAATCCTCCATATCCAAAGTAGTGCTTTTATGAATCTTTAATGTGAGAGCCAGTGACCTCCGTCTTTACAGAGGGAATAAAAGCTTTTATTACGTTTAGGAAGACGTTTGAAAGGCTTTTGTAAAAACGTGACACGAGCGGTCGGCTCCGTCAGCTTTTTAGATCGTTCTGTTTCTGCAGGTGCTGAATTTGATTATTTCACTACAAAATTGTGAGCTTGTTGTTCAGATTTGTCAGATATTAAACAGATGAAGGTTGGGATTTTTAAAGGCCCGACTGATGATCTGAACGTTTTTTGAATATGAAGCTTCTCGGCCTCAGTCGCTCACGCTGCTCGCTGTGACATCGTTCCGAGTTAGTTCCTGGGAAGAGCTAAAGACAAAGTTAAATAGAGCGACTGCCTGAACCGAGTGCTTGTTTGGTGTTTGATGTTGGATCAGCTGACTTGTTCCGGTTTCCCCTCCCTCGCAGACGAGGATAAAGTGTCTCATGAAGGGCTAAAAATGCAAACGTAATCCAGCAGCAGCTTCAGGTCTGAGTGTGACTTATTCTAATGTAAAAATGTGAAAACATCTTTGTTTCTGAAGAGAACTTATGATGGAAATCAGGTCTGAGCAGACTGCATACGTACGTTTTATCCTCTGAGATAATACGGTGGGTCTGCAGCTTCGTTCACGTTACTGAGAGCCTGTGGGACCCGAGCCCGCCCCGTGTGTCACACGTGACCCAACACAATCAGCATTTAATATTTCAGGGGTGCTTTTCCCCTGAGGATGAACCGCTGCAGCATTATACAATAAAGAAGAGATGGCAGAGAAAAGTGGTTTGGTTACATTGTGGCAGCCTGAAGCAGCATCAGTCCTTCACCCCGTGACCCTACGGTCCCCCGCTCAGGCAGAGAGGCTTCGTGCACAGTGTGAGGCCACGCTGTGTTTGTCTGAGGAGGTCGAACCCTGAAAAGATCTGCAGGTAACAGACGTTTGTGAGTGAAAACAGGAATATGGCTTAAAGCAGCTCAGAGGAGGCAGGAGCAGAAGTTCTTTAGTACGCTGAACCCTTAAATGTGATTTGCACACCTCATAATTCTTCCCTCCTGCAGCCGCTCAGACAGAAATTAAACGAAGTCAAAGAAGAGCTCCTGTGTTTTTAATGAGCCTGACTTTCTGCAGTTCTGACTCTGAGCTGTGAGTAATTTCAGGTTCGGTGTTTCGGCGGGTCTCTGTCGGCACACGAGTCAGGTCTGCACGCGTGTTAACGTTTAAAAATGAATTCTGTGTCATCGGGTGTGTGTAAACGGCTCAGTCGGGATCTGCGTGCACGCTTTGGTGATAAATCCACCTGCAGTCCACGCTGCCGTGTGCAGGGTTACCTGTGTGAGCACACCTGAACCCAACCTATGATCCGCTCCCAACCATCAGCAGAGTGAAGTGCAGGAGCTCCCTACAGGACACCAGCCGTGGACTTTGATTAATGCCACCACCGCCCCTCCTCTGCACTGAGTGAGACCTCACAGTAGCCCTCTGGTGACCCAGGGAATCTGTGTTTCCTGAGGAACACTCACACATAAGTGTGTGTGTATGTCTTCTGTTGCCTTCTATAGAGCTAATGTTACTGCTGATAGGCTGCCATATTAAAACTTAATGCTGCATCCATCGCGTGTCTGATGGATCGCACTTTGCACCCTGAAACCTTCCAACCTTCAACATTGAGCTATAAGCTGAGCAGCCTCCATAAGAACACACAGGACTGACATTATCACAGGACCTCTGCGCTGGGTGAAGGATGGCAGAGTTTTAGCACAGTCCCGATCGCTCGTCGCTCTTTCGGGGTGGGCTGCTTGCTGTAGGCGTTATCGTGGCAGCCAGCGCCTGACAGCAAACCAAAACCTTCAGATACGTGTGAAACAAAATGGCAGCCGGGACAGGAGCACGGTTACAGTTTCACCAGACGCAGTTCCTGGGCCAGCTGCAGCGAGTGTAAATACTCCACTTTGTTCTAGAAAAGCATGACGAGCAGATTTTGTGCTGACAGCTGGAAAAAAACGAGGTAACGACGAAGGAGCTGCTGCTTCTGGTCCCTCAGCCTCGACGTTTTTCAGCCTCTCGGTCTGCAGCCATGAAAACCATTTCAGAGCACGGGACGTCCACGGTTAATGTTAATATCATGTAAATATGGAGATAATGTGCGTTTGTGCAGCGCTCATTTTGACTTCACACTTGGATGTGACTCGGGGCCATTTCGCCGTGGCCATCGGACGCCATAGCGCTGATGCAGAGGAGCCAAGCAGATTTGCAGTGATGGATGTGACAGGAGATCATTTTTAGCAGAAAGGGGGAAAAGGCTGCTCACTACTGGGCTCGAGTTTAATGATTTCATCCTTAAAAGATGCAGACTGAAAACTTTTTGCATCATTTTCTGATGTTTTGGTCTAAAACCCGCACGTGAACACACGCGCTCCTTCCCTGACACAGCAGAGCGGGCGGAGGCTGAGGGTGGATGCTACATGACGCTGCGCACGCCTGCGTGCTCGGCCCGCGCATTAAAGGAGATGACAGTTTGTGGGAGACATTCAGAGTTCGCTCTCCACTCAGCAGTTAAATATCAGCTTGAAAGGTAGAGCTACTCACTCGCCCAACCCTGAATCCCCTCTAGAGGAAAAAAAATCATCACTGATGGATATAATTTTAGAGGAAAAATGAGTCAAAGAGGCAGAGAGAGGATATAAAAGCAGATTATATTTAAGCAGTAATCAGGACAGTGAAGAGCTTGGGAGATTTTAATATGTTTAAATGTTCTTAATTGGGCTCAGAGTAGAGTGGGGCCCCCTGAAAGCATCCACCCAAAACAGTGCTCTAAAGGTAAAAGCAGATTGCCTTTTATTGAATTGTAATGAGAAGTGGGAAATTGGATGTTAATTCTGTCCCTGGAGTGAGAGTGCTCCCTGCGCTCGGTGCGAGGTGAAGCTGGAACGGGGTCGTGCCATTCAGGTTGTGCTGCATCTCCTTCAGTTATTTAAGGTGGGGGGTGGGGGGGGGGGCACTTAATAGATTTCATGCTCGGCGATATATACGTGCCAAATAACGGGCGGCGGTATTTGTGCGTGTGATCGTGCTCAGAGCTGACACCGGCGGCACCTTATCGAGGCCTTGTAGGATTTAGACCCCAGAATTCCGGCTCCAAGCACACTCCGAACACACTCTAAGCCGTGTTTCACTGCAACTCCGGATATCATCGAGATTTCACACTGGGAAGGGAAATATTAGTGTGACAAACATATCTGCCAATACAAACTCGCATCAAAAAAAGGCATAGCGGCGACGCAGCTCAAAAGCAGCATTTCCATGCACCCTGTCCTTTTGAATTATAAAATCAGCTTGGCAAAAGAAGCGGCACCATAAAATTCAGCTGTGGTTTTCTTTCAGCCAAAGCGCTTTTCTTTTGTAGGGAGGGGGAGAAAAAAGGAGGGAGAAAAGCCTAGGTCTTAGCTGAGAGAGCAAGAGTGTGGGGAAAAGCATGGGTCCATCTGGCAGGGGGAGAGGCAGCTTTGGGGAGATTGGGCCCAAGACACACTGCTACAGAAGGGTCCTTCTCTGCGACACCTGCAGAATACCTCAGAGCTCCGACCGCCTGCCTGCTCGCATTGTTCTACACAAAGTACAGGCATATGCTGCCACCGCCTCCTCGCCCTCACCCAAACCTGGGAGTGCGGGATAGGCCGCTCGAAGGACGCTCGTGCGCCGCGCGTGCACGGACTGCAGCGGTAGCAGCGTCCCGTCAGCTGGTATTAACACGAAGAAATGTGCCGATACAGGAAAAGACAGAGTCTAATGGAAGAAAGCGACAGAGGGAGCGGCCGGAGCAATGAGAGAAAATGCAGCAAAGACAGAAAGAGGGAGACGTCTCTTTTATTTACCCTCATGCCTCAGTGCCTCTCGTTAAGGAGAGGGAGGACACGGGGGCCTTATCACCCAATTTGCTGCCCGTGTCTGTGTGTTTCTCAATTGATTCCTCTGACAAAGTCCGGAATCATTTTTCAACTCTCCTTCATCCCCTCCTTCTCCCTTCCCTTCCCTGTCTGTCTCTTTCTTTATCTCTTCCTCTCTCTCACACATCAGGGTCCACTCAGCCTCTCATCGATGTTTGAAAAGGGTGCTCGAGCCCCTCAGCTGTGCTGTTGCTTCACACTGTACAAAACACACGACGATGTCCGTGAGACGAGCGCACAGAGTACATAAAACATCCATCAAATGTGTTGAATATAGACTATTTCGCAGATGTTTTATGAAAATGAGAATTAGGACATGCTTGAAGCACACTGATGATAAATCCTCTCTAAGCTTTAATTAGGAACGTTGTGAAAAAATAAAAAAATAAAAAACAGCCAGTCTACCGGCACGTACAACTTTTAAAGTGTATTAAATGCTGCAATCATATTTAAAAACGTTATAATCTCTCTATATAATTAGAATTTTATGCGTAATTGAGAGTGCGAGTCACAGGTCAAGGTGAGTGTTAATTCTCACACAAAACCTCATCTGCAATACAATGACAACACAAGCACAGTGAGATTAATGAAAGGCGCTAAAAAATATAGTATATTATTAGGCTTAAGATGTTCCCCTGCAAAAACAGGACAGCTCAAACCAAATCTTCTTAGAATTCGGTTTCCTTTTCAAGGCTTTATCCTCACATTCACCCCCCCCCGCTAATGACCCCAAACAGCCTTTATTTAAACAGCGGCTGCACTGATCTAAACTGATCTCAGATATGACAGAAAAACACCTTCTATGGAGCGGAAACAATAAAACAGCCCTTCATTAAGGGCACGGAGACATGCTATGTCCTTTACATATTCTAGTTATTGGAACAATTGCCTCTGACTACAGGAGAGCAGTTTAAATGGTCTCAATCAGCGTGAGCTCATCCTTTAATCAGGAAAAATGGGATGTCAGGACAGTGTTCGTTTTACCCCACGAACAAGCCCCTAACCCTGACCTCACCTCTGACCTCTAACAACGATATCTGATTGCTCCTGCAAAGAGACTGTATACCGACATTTGCTGATGTCCAGCAGGGGGCGACTCCTCTGTTCCGATTGTATAGAAGTTTGTGAGAGAACGAGTGAACTCTCTCCTGATGGTCTCAGTCGCTGCTCATTTTGGAAGTTAGCGTCACAGAGGAGCAGGAAGTGGGTTATCGTGCTGCTTCCTGTCACCGTACGAGCGTGCAGCATCAGATTCGCAGCCGCTCGTCATGTGTGGCATATTAATACGAGCACTGAGCACCAGGCTCAAAGCCCGACTTCAAAAACCTGTGGGTGACGTCACACAGGCTGCATCCATCTTTTATTTACAGTCTGTAGCCGGACAGTAAAGTAAGTGTGTTGCTGCTGGGAACGTTTCTTTGAGCTCTCTGTGACAATTTTTAGACTGTATGCTATTTAATAACACAGCCCAGCATTCATCACACTTTAACTGCATAAATGAGCATCGGGAGCCGATGACCAGGAGCTCCTCGGGTAGTGACAGGTGAACCTCTGACATCAGGGCTCTGCTGTGGTGCCATCGTGCCACTCGACTGAATTTGATTTCAAACACCACAGATGAGCAGTGATCCCCGTTCTGCTTTTTCACGTTCAGTAGGAAGAGTGTGCACGGCGCCATCCGCGTGGAGCTCTGCGTTCACCCTCTGATCGTGAAATCTCATCGTGACACTCAAAGCGTAACAGGATAAGGTAAGGCCTGTGAGGCTGGTGACAGCTTTAAATCATCTAGAGGTGGTTTCATCTTCATCCCAGCACCTGCAGGTATCTCTGCAGCTGACGCTGCAATCAGACAGTGAACACTACAGCACTGCAGCGTGTCGCCGTTTGTGTTCCCGTTTCTCGGCCCGCCTTCCTCTGTAGGAGCTGTGTCAGTTCAGATGTGTTCGTATATGTTTGGAGTATTACAGTATATGACGTAGGTTTATTATAGTCTGAAGCTGCCGCTGGGCTGAACAGGAGCAGGTCTGAAGCGGCGCTCTGGCTATCAGGTGATCACTCGACGAGGGTCGAGTTGTCGGGCTGATCCCGTGAAGAGGCGAGAGGCCACAGCTAACGAGGCCACTTATGGCGGTGGCGGCTTTAAGTGCAGCGAGCCATTAGAGGATCATCGCTCACATCGGCTCGAGTGTGAAATGATATGTGTGGAGAGATAGCGAGAGGTAATCTTACCATTATCACAGGGTCATCTCAGGAAGGCATCGATCTAGAGGATCCTTGTTAACACAAAGTAGGAAACTCTGACTTGTAATAACACTTGTGCTCGTTACTGCTTCTATTGTGTGACTAAGAGAAGCTTCCGCATGTTAAGCAGCAGCAGCAGCACTGTGAGCAGAAAGGCCTGCTATTCATCAATCAGAGTGAAAGATGCATCGCCTTCCAGAATGATGGGATTTAGGTTTGAAATGTGACCATTTCAAGTGTCAGATTATCGGCAACGGCCCCTCAGAGCCACCGCTGACACTCTTCTGGCCTCTGTGTTGGGTTTCCACTGATACTGATGGCCCCTATTGATCTGAGGACAGCTCATCCCGCCCGCCCCCTTCCCCCCCTCACATCATGCATGGCGAGATAAAGGCTCGCCAGGCACGAAAAGTTGCAAGCCAAAAGTTTGAGCTGAAGAAAAGAGAAGAAGAAAAGAGGAGAAATTGAGGAAGTTTAAGCTGTGGAGCCCTTCCCCTGAAGGCAAGCTGGCCTGCCATCTGTGCAGGCTCTCTAGCCATAGCCACCACCCCTGGAAGAGAGAGAGAGGAGAAGGCAGCAGGGTAGAGGCAGCCAGAGAAGGAGGGAGGGAGCGAAGGATGGAGGGAAAGAGGGAAAACAGACTGGGAACATGAGCGAGGAAGGACTGGGTGAGAAACTGAGGATGCAATAAACGGGCAAAGAAAAAAAGAGGAAAGAGGCGCTCCAGAAGCTAAAGTAGTATCATTCCTGACTGCCATGTCTGACATCAGCCTCTGAAGCAACCAACTAACCCCGACCACTTCTGAAGGCAGCCACATAACCTCTCCCTTTAGGGCGAGAAGAGAGAACCCTCTGCGGCCCTGAGCATGAAAGGCAGCACTCGACAAGAGACTCGAGCTTTGCTTTCCTGCCACTGACACCGAGTCCACTTTTTAACCAGAAAGGATCCCAGTTTTGTTGCCTTTTTTTTCTTTACTCCCCTTTCCTGGGAAAATCTGCCAGAGCTTATCCATCGAAGCCAACACATGAACTTTCAATCAGGGATTAGCCGGATTTTCCAATGTGGATCTTCTTTTGTGAATTTGGCCAGCGTTGCCTGTGTCGTTGGCAAAGGGAACGTAAATAGAATATGATCCCTGGGCCAAGGGATTGCCTCGCTTATTTCAAAGAAAGACTTCAAAAACAGGGCCCACTTAGCCTGCTCCATGAGTGTGATGTTTCTGTGGTTTGAAGTGCGTCCTCCACAGCAGACCACCAGAAACGTCCAAGAAGCCACGGACATATGCTGCTCTCGAGCATTTTGTCCACGGGGACAAAAGAAGTGAAAGAAAAGGGACGACGTGGCTGAAAAGAGGAGGAAAAGAAAAACAACAACTGCTTCCAGCAGTGGGGGGGGGGGGGGGGGGGGCAGAAATATTGTTCTTTACCAGTGAGTATAACGTCCTCCTATCTGCTCGAACCCTCCCCTTCCACCCGCCCCTGTATCTCCATCTTTGCATCCTGCACCCTCCTCTGCTCTGTCAGCATTGTCCCCCCGCGCTGACGTCCAGTCTTCGCAGATCTAGATGCTAATCCTAGCTTACCGTGCTGGCGGCTCCGATAAGAGAGGCCCCACCATAGAACAACAGTGTGTGTGACTCCTGTAGACTCCAGTGCTCTATCAGACCGCTCCATGTGGCCGCGGGCCACCACCGAAGTTGGACGGAGGACTATCCCAACGAAGGCTTATATGCAGGAGCACACACGGGCATTCGCACATGTACGGCCACGAAGAACGATATAGAAACACATGCATGCAAACGGAGGCTCTGAGCCGGGCAGACATAAAGAAAAACGCTCACATACAACAGCTACCCAAGAAGATTTAAACTTCCACATGGACAGAAGTTTTATCTTAAAAAGGAACAATAGGCAAATATGCCACCCAACTGAGCTCTGTGTTTGTTCTTTAAATGTCAGAATGAAAATCCCCCCTACTTTGAAGAAGATAGGGCTTTAATCAGCCAGCTAACGCTGTTGCATCCGTCATTCGCTGCTTGGCTCGGCCAGAGCAACAGACTTAACAAACACTCGATGTTTACTCAACAGCAAGTAAAAAGATTATCTATAACTTCACTCTGTCTTTGCCTCGCTCTTCCTCGCTGTCCATCTGCCGGAGACGCTTCATCTCATCTCGCTGTGCCTCCTATTGTGAGGTCCTTCCCGGCAGGTACACAGCCTCCCACTGGGCTCAGGTGTGTGTGTGTGTGTGTGTGTGTGTGTGTGTGTGTGTGGGTGGGGGCTTGTCATGGAGCTGATGTAAGGGGCTGTAATCAGACAGGTTTGGCTCGCTGATTACAGATACGCACATTAACAGTTTTAAATGACACCTTCTGTCCTCGGCTTCTGTCTAATCTTTCCCCCAAAGGAGAGGCCGCAAATTCAGACGCACAATCATCTCGTAAGTTCACGCAAACAGAAAAAAGCAGCTCACAGAGTGATGATGGCAGCCAGCGCGGGGTTAAAGACTGGCTCGTGGCTCTGGGGCACGGCACAGCAGCGCCCCGCCATCCTCCCTCACCGCTTCCCGTCCCACTTTCTTCTCTTTAAAGTGTTTCTCGGGGTGGAGATCCTTGTCAAACATAAAAATCTCTTCTTTGTTGGTGTGTTTCACAGTTTCTCCACGGTGGTGTGTGGCAGAGCCGTGTGTGCTTCTGCAACACCTGCATGGAGTAGCGCACTTGAGAGGGAGATTGTGTTATGCAGGCTCCTTTAGGGCCTCGGTGTGGATGTGTGTGTTTGCATACTGTGGGAACCAAAGTCCAAGAATGGAAGTCAATCAGTTTTAAGCTGAAGACTCAGGTTATGTTAGGATGCAGTGTCCTCTGAAGTGATGGAAAGATACTGTGTGTGTGTGTGTGTGTGTGTGTGCGTGCGTGCGTGCGTGTATGTGTGCGCGTGCACACCCACCTACCTCTCCCTAGAGGAGAACCCCTCCCCCGGGGAAAATCTACAACCTCCGGCACACAGCGGCAGCGGGTGGGGAGGGGGATTAGGTGCCATGGCTGAAAACCACACTAAATTGAGCCCTCAATGTTTATTTTTACACTTTGCATTGTAAATTAAAAAGATGAAGAAGAAGAAAGGAAGGAACTGGAGGTATTGTCACAGCTACATCTTTTTTTTCTTATTTGTTTCCCTGCAAATGAGATTGTTCTCCTTGACTAAGAAAGCAAATGTTCCAGCCCAGGGCACAGAGGAAGACGATGCATAAGAAATCTGCACAATATGTGTAAAACTGTGTGTGTGTGTGTGTGTGTGTGTGTGTGAGAGAGAGAGAGATGGAAATTTTCAAATGCACTTGATCTTTTATTTGGTGCCATTCTAAATGGATTAAGAACAAACTGTAATCGTGATCATCTCCACATAACATGAAGTATTTTACACCCTACACAATGAAAACACAGCGTGGGCCTAAACGCTGCTGAACTCCTGTTTTCTAGCCTTAAAAACACAGATTTCTCACAGGTACAGGACTAAAGCGCGCCTGTGGTGTAGTGCTTATCTCCAGTTTGAGACCGGACGGAGGTCACCTCCTCGGCTGCTCCCGCTCCCTGGGCCGGATAACTGCGTCAGGAAGGGCATCCTAGTACAGGAATATGGGCTCTGTGGTGGTTACTCTGCACAAAGACTCTGCTGCAAGTAACGTACGTGCTGCTTTATGGGAGCAAAGTCTACATTTTCCTGTTGTTTCTGAATATTTGCTAAACACAAAATATGCACATTGAAAAAAAATCCATATGAGGTTTTGGGACATTTCACGTGGCTCACATGTAAACAGTAAAAAATAAATAACATCTATAAATCTCATAAGAGAAGCAGCACCTCATATCTGATTTAGCTACCAGCTAATTTCCAGCAGCAGTCCCTCTGCAGGAACACGCAATACTGAACATATAAAATACCAAATACATCCAGTAAAGGTAGAGTGATACTATCAAATATGCATACACAGCCTAAAATCCCTCCAGCCCCACTCACACACACTCACACACACTCACTCAATAAGCAGGTAAACACAGTCCTATAACTAAAAAGTGTGGTGATGCGGCTGCGTCAGATGTGCTCAGGTGGAGGTTAATGCAGGTCTCAAAGTGTTTTGGCGGTTACTCCCTTTGCAGCGCGTCCAGCCAATCACAGATCTGTTCTGTACAGAACGTATTTCTCATCTGTGTTTAGTCTTCAGGAAGGACGTGAAATTTTTTACATAACTCTGCAAGAAAGCCACTCGTGTGCGCCTGTGATCCAACACCTGCAGGTCACCGATCCTCAGTAACCCTGATTATTGTTTACCGTCCTCAGTGGGCGTGTCTGAAGTGCTGACACCTCGGCTGCAGAGTTCGCTGACCACGTGGGTCCATCACAGCCTCGGTCCTCTCATTCAGATCTATTGATTCACCCCTGCTGAAACCTGAAGATGATCATGGGGCTGAAGACTGGCTGCTTTTAAACGTAATGCAGCGCAAAGACCCTAAAAACCAGCTTCAGGTACGTTGGTCCGTTTATACGGTTGATACCAAACTGTCTTCGTTCGTTCTTTACGTTCGACTCATGAAACCGTGAGTCCTGCTGTTCCACACAAACGTCCTCTCTGCCCCACGTCGGGGCTCTTGGTCCTGCAGAGGAGATTCGTGGTTCGCCGTCGTGTTCTCAGACCGATGATCCGTTTGTCGCTCACTGATGTGTTTTTGGTGGAGCAGGTGTAGTCTCCACCGTCACTCCGTGGACTGGTCTTGCTAAATGAAGTAAAGGTCACACCTGGCTGCAGATGTTCTGCCCGGCTCTGTGTGACCTGAGCTGGATTAGAAATGTCGTGTTTCTGAGTGGGAGAGCCCACGGTGACAGGTGAGGGTGGGCACAAAGTTCTCAGGAAGGAGCTCAGATGAACCGTTACTGCAGTAAAATGAGTAACGGTGTGAAATTTAGCTTAGCTTCTTGAACATGAAGCTGATGATACTTGTTTCCACAGTGGGTGGTTCTGACGTAAAGCACACGAACATCATTTGTGTCACTGATCAGTTCGGTTTTCACTTGAACTTCAGGCACCCCATGGCATTCTGGGAATTCTTTTGGTTTAAGATATGAAATAAATGCGTGAGTTCATCAGTGAGACACCAACTCAACGCCATCGTTTGATGGAACGGCAATAATCAAAGCTTTATTATCAGAAATCTCTGTCATTAGCTGTCAGATCATATATAATACTGAAGGTTAATTAACTACAAGTGATTATCATTTATTGGCTATGTATCTGTTACTAATAGCACTGATGTTTTCTTCATCTCCTCATCAGTGTGTGTGTGTGTGTGTGTGTGTGTGTGAGAGGCTGCGGAGATCTGAGCTCACAAACAGGACAAGTATTACAGTATTACTGTATCTGAATGCAGTATTACATTACAGCTCAGTACTTTTGCTGCTTTTATTCACAGCTCGGAGGAAGACGAAGAGGATCTGCTCGTGTCGCAGCGCTGATGCTGATTTCGGGGACAGAGCTGAGAGCTACCTGTGACGTGTGATCGCTCACGTTAGAGCTGCACAACAACAGAGCGTGAGGTCCCGACTGACAGCTGATGTGTGTCTGCCATGAAAAATCTCCGTTACATCTCCCTCTCACTTCGTTTTGTGCATGCAAGCATATTTGCAAATGTGCCGTGATATCAGTGCAGCTCAAGTATCTGATTTTTCCCCATTTTAAATTACCAACAACCACTTAAATGCAGTACATCCCCCAAAGAGTTGATTAAGCAATTCATACATACAAAAGGCTGCCTGTCACCATTTAAGATATGGGCCGAGATGTCTGCACATTTTTTCTCTCTCTCGACAGAAAATGTTATGAGGCTTCTCCAAATATTATACTGCATTTAATGTATTCTGTTATATTACTCTAAATGCTTCCATCAGTCTCTGAATGGAGAGAAAATATGCAGTTTCATTATCTTTCAATCGTGGGTGATGAATCTGCGCCAAAGGCCTGTAAACTCCAGCATGTGTGTGCGATTCGGGGTCAATATAAAACTCCATACTCTTTAAAAAGTGTGAGTCTGTGTGTGTGTGTTGGCGAGAGGATGAAGGAGGAAGGAAAGGAGGCACAGTCTCCTCTGTCTCTCCACAGTTATTTGTATCAGTGCTGCGCATCACTACGTTAAAGTCTCTATTAATCAATCTCCCCTCCTTTTTATTGTATCACCATGCACAGTGCGGAGATTGCTAAATAAAAAGACATTTCTGTATGGGGAGGAGGAGGGGAGAGAGGAGAAAAATGCAACTGTATTCATTGGACCTTAAAATGTTTTGATGGCTTCTGGGAGCCACATTATATTTACATAGGAATGTGTCATTAACGTCAATGGTGCAGCAGAAACTATTAAACTAATACAATGCTAAAGCCAACAACCTTGAGAATTTGATTAAAGGCCTTTGTTGAGTTTTAAAAACCTTCCATTCTCCAGTTAAAACAAAAGACTGATGGATTCGGCTGCGGTTATAATTCAGCTGTCAGCTCCCATTGACGCTTCTGACTGTCACAACCAGACGACATTTACATACTTTATATATAGACCCAAACGAGGGGTCTGCACGCTGCAATCATAATGGGAGAGAGACACACACACAGCCGCTGTTTGTCCTTCATTTCAAATTAGCCCGCTGTAATTTAGAAAGCAGCTGCCGGCGTTGTTTGCTTGGCAAAGTGTTGCTGTTTTAGTGCATCTTTAATTCTGCTTTAATTGTAAGAGCGTCCCCCCCACCCCCCCGCTCTGCCAAGTGCTCCTTAGTTCCCTGCTAATCGGGGGCCTTAGCTCATCTTTGTGTGGATATTACGCAGCCCGTGACCTTCGAGGCCTGTTTATTGGCTCACATGTACTCGCACATGTGTGTGTGTGTGTGTGTGTGTGTGTGAGGCCTCCATCATGTTTCCTGCTCCTCTGTGATCCGCCCTCTGCACCCGTTCACTCCTACGTCCCCTGAATAGGTGGGGGGGGCAGGCTGCATCACATTTAGCACCTAGCTGTGCTATCCCCCGATCGTATTTTCAATATAATTATAAAATGTGAGACAATGCATGTGGGGATGTTTCAACAAATAGGAGCCACGGCAAAGCGACACCCTATTTGTGTTTCATTATCTGTTGGAACATATTTTACAGTCATTGGGAGATATTTAACGTTGTTTTATCATACCCCCGAGATATCTTACACACCGATCTAATTAAAGTCACCATTCTGCCCAGTATCCTATTTAAAAAATCTATATATTCTATATAATTATGAAATTATGCATTATTTAATATATAAACCCCAAAGCTCCTTGCAAGTGGCAATAATTTTAATCAAAAGAAAATGAATAGATCCCCCCTCTCCTGGTCCTGTTTAGAGGCTTAATTGGAGAATGGAGTTATTCTTGATTGTTCTCAGAGTTTTTCTGCCAAAATGAAAAATACAAGTGAGCGAATTAGTATGAAAGCATGCATGAAATCTAGTTTTAAATCATTTACGAGCCATGTAACAAAGTGAATGTGATTACACTGACTTGGGCCACCGCTTAACAAACTGCCTGAGCGTGCACGGGGGGCGCGGGCACGCTCAGGCAGCCAGCGGTGAGCGTTACGTGGAAGCAGCTGCGTCATCATTTTACACAGAAACACATTGTTGTCTGCAGCATTGTTGTGAAAGTAGCCCATTAAAATGCAAGCATGTATATTAAAGAGCAGCGCTGCCTTTTGATGGCGCGCCGTCTGCCCGTGAATGCGTGCGCATAATGATTGGCAAAAAAGGTGAAAAGCAGTTTGACACAATTATTTCTGAAAGGCCCTGGTTATCCGGCATGATTTAAAAACCATTTTAAACGCCTGTCACTTACATTCCCTTCTATGAGACCCCAGTGACTCCTGAAAATAATAATTATGTAAAATGTCCAGGAGATATTGGATGTGGCAGGCTCTGTGCACACACGACGGTACGTATTGATATGCATCTCTAAGAGGAGATGGAGAGAAGACGAAGCCACGAGCAGAGCTCCGTCCCTCTCCGACTGATCCACGTTAGTGCGGAGCCTCGGCGGCTCATAAACCCGAGCGTACCTTTAAACTGCCTGCAAAGTTTAGCTTGAAATGGGCGCAGTAAGACGATCTCATTAGGAAGCATTAGATGGACTGATTTAGCGGCCTGCAGGAGACTTTAGGATGCAATCATCTGCAGTTGTGCTACACAGAGCAAAAAAATGACAGGTGGGGATTTAGTGCTCGGAAAGGGCTTTGAATTGAAAGCCATTGTCAACCATTCAGCGCCTTTCTCTTCAGGCTCTCGTGTTTGCTGGATTAGAGAGAAGAAGTGGAGATTTTCTTTAGGTTTTCAGATTTAATCAGCACAGGTACAGCGAGCAGAGAAACCAAGCTCACCGGATTTCAGTTTCCGGATTCCGATTTAAGGCCGACAGGACGTGCTGCCGTGTGACTGCAGAGAGCGTGGTGAGAACCGGAGCAGCAGGAGGCCTCGGCCAGCACGTCCGAGAGGCGGCAGACGACTGTCGCCCACCAACACAATCGGCACCGGTCACACGCGCGCTCAGTGAAACGACCAGTGATCGGGTCGCTGTTTGGACGTTACTGCTGGAACAGATGTGGACGAATCTCCACGTCAAGCTGAGATCACGCATGACCGGCAGCGCTGAGAACGGGCCCAGGGACCGTACCACACATGATAACATAATTATAACATTATTATTTCACACTCAAACTAACAACATAAAGATTATTGGTGAATCATGTTCTCAGCCTTTGAAATCAGATGATTTAAAGTTCATCTTAAAGTTCCCTCATCAGGCTGCACCATCTGAGAAAGGAAACGAACCAACAAATTATTATTATTCTATCTGAATAATGGAGAGTGATTAAAGGGCCTTTTATACTTTTAATAGTTATTTTTTAAGAAGCTTGTCTTGCCCGAGCAGAGCTCACATTTAAAGGCATAAAACAGATGAAATGAGGTGATGAAGGGCCAGATTTGTTTCTGCTGCTCCTCAGCTGGACTCGGCTGCATTTCTGCTTTTCATTTCTTTCATTTTCATTTTTTGGTTTGGTGTGCTGCTGTGATTTAAACAGCACAGGTTTTCACTCTCAGGGGACGTCCTGGTTAATTAAGGTTAAATCCTAATAAAACCACAGAGATGACTTTAAACAGTCAGCTGTCAGAATCAACATTAATAAATTAATGATTTCAGTGATAAAACATTTCCTCTGATTCCACTATGACGGCAAAGAGGAGGAGATCAAATATGTCGGTAAATTCATTTTCCTGTTGGTTTTATTTACATTATAAACACAGCAGAAACATTTTCTCTGTTTGCTTCAGAGTAAACTGAAATTATCGGACACCATTTTTAATTCCAATCACCGGCATCATAACTTCATGTCCTAATTCTAACCCTGAGTGAGGGGCACTTTTAGGAGGAAGTCACTTCCTGAAACAAGACAAACAACCAGAAATACAAAGATCTGCCTGTTAACCACTGCACACCTGAAACACTGAGGACAGGAAGTGTGTGTGTGTGTGTGTGTGTGTGTGTGTGTGTGTGTGTGTGTGTGTGTGTGTGTGTGTGTGTGTGTGTGTGTGCTGCTGTGTCCGGTGTGTGTTTTGAATGTACTGTAGTTTCCACTAGCATCAATCATTCCATACAATTAGCCCAATTCCCACTCAATTTTCTGCTTTGTGAGGAGAGCTGCGTTGCTGACTGCACAGGCAGCTGTCTGACCAGCGCACACACACACACACACACACACACACACACACACACACACACACACACACACACAGAGTACAAACTGCTGTCTCCTCTCAGGCTTACAGCAGATCACACACACGAGGCTGCAAACATGACGGCACTCAGAGGACAGCAGGTGTCCTGTCAGAGCACAGAGTCTCTCTCTCCGACCGGGCACACCTCTTTCTTCCTCCTCTTCCTCCTCCTCCTCCTCCTCCTCCTCCTCGGCCTCCTCGTCCTCCTCGTCCTCCTCCTCCTCGTCCTCCTCCTCCTCCTCCTGCTTCACTGCCATCAGCCTCAAGTGTCATTTGTTTACCATAGCAACCGGATTAAATTAGGGGAAGTGATTACGGCTTATTAACAACCAAACGCTGTCAGTATATTCTTATAATTTGGTATGTAAACACTTTGCCCTCACAGCGCTCTCTACCACAAATTGCTTTGTACAGTGTGTTGGGGGGTGGGGTGGGGGGTGAGTCATAATAAAAATATAATTATGAATCAGACAGTAGCCACTCGTAGTCCCCCCACCACCCACCGGCCTGCTGCCCATTTATTTATCACTCCTCACACACGGCTATGACCCAGCAGCCCCCCCACCCAAAAATCCCAGGTACCACCAGAGAGCCACTTGTAATGAACAATAAAACAGCTAACCTCTTCTCATTTTTCCCTCCTTGATTCTAACTAATAAACCCACTAGAATTAACATTCACACTTCATGTAATGAGGTGGGGGGGGGGCTTTAGTTCTCCATATTGACTGCTCTCGCCCCCAGCCCCGCTTTGCATTTAATACAGTACTCGGAGCCAAAGTGATTGTCAAATTATTTCCTTGTTGTGTGGAGAGATATTTGTAATTAATATTAAAATTAAGCATCGCGTTGATGCCGGCTGGTGTATTATTAGAAAAAGGCCGCTGAGCGAGCCGCCGCTCTCAGCTCATTTCTCCTCTCTTATGTTCTGCATCAGAATATTTCTCTGTGCTCACCTTTTGCTCCAACTCTCCCTCATTTACAGTAAACCCGTCTCCCTCCTCTCCTCCTCCTCACCCCTTTCTCTTATCCTGCTAATATCTCCCCTCCCCGCCCTCCCCTCTCCTTTAAGACATCAATTATACACCCACAGATTATGTTTTCATGGGGTGTCCCACCGGTTTTGGCGGAGTGCTTTAGAAACGCAGGATCATTTTAAATAAGCACCTACTCTGAGAAAAAGAGAGGGGGGCGGGTGTGGCGAGGTGTGAGAGAAGAAGAAGAAAAAGAAAGATGAAGGAGTATGAGAGATGGAGAGAGAAAATAGAAAAAGAGAGAGGGGGCTGCTCTAGGCCAAGAGAATATGAGCAGGTGCAGCAGGGAAAATGAGTGCTATAAACAAGCCGAGGTCCTCGTAATTTATCATTAATCTGGGTGCCTGTGCTCGCAGTGCCGGGCTTATTCTGCATGCTGATAGCCATGTCATATTTCTTATCGCAGATTTGTTTATGCTCTTATCCTTGTTTCTCAGGCTTTACACTTACTGCTATGGCGTCAGCTATTACCACGCTGCCATTTGGAGGAGGGAGGACAGAGAGCTGCACGAAGAGCCAAAACCGGGAGGGTCCGCGGACATGTTGCTGAGACTGCGACGGAAAAAACCCGCAGAGGTCCCGACAAAACCAGCGTTCAGGAACACTTTGCAATAACTGCCGTCAATAAATGATAAATTAAGACAGAATTAAACTTTATTTAACAGGTGTTTTATTGTTAATGTTTACTGATGGTTAATAAACCATCTACAAACATCTGCAGATATGAGCAAGATTATTACTTTTTAAATCCTTTAAAACCCTCTGAAATTAAATGCAAGACCAAATTTGCAAGTGAGAAGAAAACAAAAAGCTTTTCCAGGCAGCATCGTTACTCTGCAGACTTTTATTGTTCACACTGCATCCTCACATTTCCAAAAACAGCTAGCCTGGCTAGCAAGGCCTCCTTGTTCATCAGCACCATCACCAGTGGGAGCTCCTCCACGCACGCCGCTGCCCATTTCTGATTTTAGACACGAGCAGCACCGAGCTGCAGGAGGCAGATGACACCAGGAAGTCTGGCGCAGGAACAGCGCAGTGAAGCCTCTCGATTTCCAAAGTAAAAGACCCATTGTGCCAGCTAATGATAAGCTCGAGTGTGTGGCTAGCAGTGGCTAGCATCAGCGCTCACTAAAACAGCAGTGGAGATCCTGGAAATCTTCACCAGCTCACCTCAGTTTCGCTGTAATCGGACCAAAATGAGCTGCTCTCACTTAGCGACTCATTTCAGACTTTTCCAGCTTCCTCCAGAGAAAACAGACGTGGACGCTTCGTGAGGTGAACGGTGAACTTACAGATAAACGCCGGCCGGAGCGTTCAAGGGCACTCGAGAGGAAAAACGGAAAACATTGTAAAATATTTAATTAACACATCCGTTCTTTATTCCTGATTTATTGCTAAGTGTTTATTATCAAAATATGTCAAATGTAGTGTTTGAAAAAACGTTTTTATACACAAACAGTAGAAACACGGCGGCCGGCCGTTACACCTCTACTGTGCAGCGCCTCTTTAGACACCATTTGTATGGGCTGCTTAGAAACACCCTGTACTGTTAGGAGTGTGACTGTGACCAGTCAATCAATAATCAATAACCAATCCATAATATAAAATGTTATGTGCGGCCACAATAGTCTCTTTTCAAAAACAATGCAGCACATAATTCAGCAGCACTCATAAAATAATCATTTTTATTAATCAAACGTGACGTAAATAATAGCGATCAGCAAACATTTTAATGAACCAACAGTTTATCGTTTATTAGAGGCAGTTATTGATCCATCAGTAAAAGTGGAAGGTGGTGCAGTTTGTGTTAGCGTAACCTGACTGAGTGGCAGCAGCGAGCTTTAAGGTCAGTGCAGGTCTGATTTTTTTAGGCCTGTGTTTTCTAAGAATGAGTGGGCTTCGTGTCGGACGCAGCAGGTTTCCGACCTCCCCTCCATTTCCCACCCACAGCGAACGCAGCCTGTGCGGCAGACACGAATAAAAGTCCGTCAGTGCGCGTTAGCAGCTGTGCCCGAGCTCGTGTGGAAGTCCCTCCTTTGTATCCGACGTCCTCAAACTAAGAGACAGATTGCCACGAAATCAGTTCAACTTTAAAGAGGCTCAGATGGGCATCAAATCTGTCCAAATGTTCTGTACATTGACGAGGCACACCAGATTTATCATGAATTTCTCATATTGGAACACTTCATTAAAAATGCTCCAACCATGTTTACTTGAATAATCAACCAGCTAACTGTATCTAAAGCAACAACATGATCTACTTTGGAAAATTGTAGCAGGGGCCTCCTCACTGTTTGAGTGACTGTCTCACTGTTTATTTTTCATCAAAGTTAGGACGATTAGGATGCCCCCCCCACCCCCCCATCCGCATTTGAATTGGTAATACTGCTTCTTTGTTTACTCTGTGCAATTTACTAATGAAAAATATGTGCAGAAGTTATTGATTCATGACCGTAATTGTTTAATTATTAATCAGTTTAGTCTTATATTAGCATTTTAAATGTAGCAGAGAAAACTGAGACGCAGGTTCGAGTTTATTTTCTTTTTTTGTTACGTGCCATCAGAGATGACAGAAAACATCAAAGACAAACATGCATGTGCTAAAAATGTGCAGAAAGCTGGCGGCACTCAATCCAAACACTTCCCGCTTTCATGTGAAGAAATCATGTCATCTAAAGGAGTTTATGGAGGATGATGGTGGGAGGAAGGCCACGAGCTGATACTGATAATTACTGGGCACAAATTCAGACATTCAGCCCCGAATTTTACATTTAAGGGGACAGAATAAAACCATGCATGTCATTAATGAATCCCATAAAACAACTGCAATCAGAGCTAAAAGAAGACAACTGTGAGATGTTTGTATTTAATATAATGTGTAAAAAAAAATGCACAGATTGAGGTCACATCTTACACCGACACTCTTTGTACTCATAGGGACTGATGTGGACTGACACCCCTCCACAGATACACGCACACTTCGTCTCTCAACAGTCCATAAATGCTTCGAGAGTCTCCACCGGACTCTTCTCACAGCTGTAAGCTCTGACTACCACCTCCTCCAGCTGTTTTCACAGATGCACCACAGCCCTGAGCTTCTGAACATATCACCTGACAGCAGTGCGTGTGAGAGCACAAACATCAGATGCAGTTGGATCAGTGCTTAATCTGCCAGGTATCTGCTACAAAGTCTGCAAGATGTTGGACTGAACCACAGTGCAGATAGAGCCGCTAACAGTCTGGTGCAATAGAGAGCAGTCGTCCTGCATCCTGCACACTCTATCCAGGAAGTGCCCTCATCTCAACCCACGGAGTATTTCCTGCTCTCTGTGGAAAAGCTCCCAAACAGCTACAAGTGCCACACTGAGCTGGTCAGTTTCTCTTCATGTTTCATGACATCATACACCACAAACCCATCATGCTAATGCTACTCCAAACTCAACTCCTGCTGCAAGGCCCCTAGTAGAAGTCAAGCCTGTAGTTATCTTTTAAAGTGCAGCAGTGATAGACTGACTCGACATCTGAAAAGTCAGCGCTAAAGTGCCTTAATACTGCATTATTTCCAGTGATGGTATAGTTACCTTGAAAAAGTAGTCCGACTACTGATTACTGATTACTCCTTTAAAAAGTAACTTAGTTACTTTACTGATTACTTAATTTTAGAAGTAACTAAGTTAGATTACAAGTTACTTATTAGTTTCTTGTGCCAAAAGTGATCGTCTGTCATAAAGTGATTCTGATGTTCTGTGTGTTTTTATGTGTAATGTCTTTGCTTTTATTGGTAAACAGAGTGCAGTCAACATGATTATGAAGGGCCTTTTATATAAATGCAGAAATAACCTGTTTTTCACAATCTTTAGGAGTCTGTGTTATTGTACCTACATTATAATCAATCCAGAGCTTTTTGGCCACTTCTAATATCTTTATAGAACTATGATGTTATATTTGGTGATTCTGCAGCTTTCTGAGGCAGATTTATGTTTAAAAAGAGGTTTTAAATGTCCAATGACAGTTTTTACCTTGATAAAAAAAAATGAATATATAAAAGTCACTTTGCCAAAAACTGAGTGCAGCTTCTACCTTGTGACAGAAATGCTGTTTCTCACTCAAAATGACCTGATATCATTCATGAGAGATATGTTTCACAGATTATAGGTCAACAAGTCATTTATAGCCGTTTAAAAACAGGAAATGATTTTTTAGCAAACACCGAAAATCACTTTTTGGCAGACGATCACTTTTTGGCACAACACCAGCCTCTACTACATACTATAGTAGAGGGCTTTTCAACTTCTTCAGCTCTCCCCCACTTGGGTGCTGGGGGGCTCCTGCATTAGCTGCAGCTCTGCTTCGCTCCACCTGTTGCGACTCGCTCTGTAAGTTTGACTGCGCCGTGACTCCAGATGTTTCCTCATATTTGACGTAGTGTTTTTGAAGCTAGATAGCACTTTGTCACCAGCACAGAGCGCACAACTAACCTTGATGTTGTCATCTTTAGCTGACGCAGACTCACAATAGTTCCTGTATTTCAGCTAGAAAACGCGAGGTTGTAAAAAAAAGATGGATTGTATAAAAGTCTCTGAGAAAATGAGCCTCCTGCTCACCTGATCTCTGAGCTCAGTGAACACTTTCCTGATGAGTTTATGGCCTCAGTGGCTGGTTCAGACTGAATAAAATATGAAGTTTATTTTGAAGATTTTGGTCCCATTACAGTCACAAAGGAGCAGGAAGCAGGAAAGGATTTAGGGCGAGGCTACACAATGAGTGACAAGGTGCCACAGCAGATCCACCCCTCACTTGTCAAGTTTCTTTCAAAGAACTAAGAAGCTCCACAAAGCATGTTTGTTTTAGCTCAGCTTTAACACGTGCTCATCCAAACTAAAGATTTCTCTCAGCTTCACAAGCTTATTACAACAATCCATCCATTGGTTCGTCCATCCATCATCCATCCATCCATCCATTTTCTTCTGCTGATCCAATTCAGGGTTGCGGGGAATGGGAGCCTTGATCAAGATTCAAAGTTCAACAATTATTGTGTATCGGCACAAATAAATGTGCTAACGTGCATTCTCTTTTTGTTGGAGTCGGTCTGCACTGAACATGTTTCCAACAGTCTAAAAGAGAGCTTCTAAAAGAGGGAACCCCGGCTCAGTTTCTAACCCCAGCTGTGGAGTTTATTGCTTAAATCTAACAGACCAAGAGATCCAACAAAGTCTAAAAGTAATTCCAAAGTTTAAACATGTTCTCAGGTGTGAGGGCTACAATGACTTTTACACCCCACAGCTACAGTTGCCTAAACTTCACTTTGTGTAGCTACGAGTGAACAGGTATGAGGCCAGGCTGATAAAAAGAGTCTTCATTTAAATACAAAAGGGGAAAGGTCATGTCCTGGGACACGAATCGATGGGTAAAGTGTCTTTGTTTTTACCCTGTTAAACCTGGAACAAGCCTTTGTGTGAAAAGAGCAAATTCACTGCTTTTAAACGTCAGGCTGGTCCAAAAGTTACTTCCATGTGACGTCAGTGCAACAATACACTCATTCTTCTTATGAAGTAGAGGCGAGGACAGGACAATGATGTTTTCAGCTTTCAGATGAGGTGTGAATGCTGCATGTAATGCTCCTTGTTCTCACACAGAGGGAAAAAGGTCAGCACAGGACTGTCACACCCCAAGGTCAGTTTAAGTGAAGTGCACAATTAATGATGTAGCTCTGAGGCACCAAACTCATTCTCAGCTATGAGAACACAGAGCAAGTGCTTCATAGAATAAACAAGGGGATATTTCTGCATCTGAAAGATGTATCTGCTGAAAACATATTGGAAGGCACACGTTCGTGTTTATATCTGTATCTTCTTGTCTTTTTATTTGCCTTCCAAATGAGCAGTAATTCTGGAATAAACCCCTCAGAACACAGAACACACGGGCTTTTGGAAGTGACATTGGTGGATTTCTACCTAACCGTGGTCCCATCTGACAGAAACCCAGGTGGGGTAGCAGGTGTCTTCATTCTGTGACCAATCCCAGCGATTAACAGATCAATTAGGTTCCAGGTAGATGAAAAACCAGCTGCACCCGCACCCATCCTCTACATCAGTGACTTGTCTGTGCAGAGCGTGCTTCAAAACCATCAAAGATATAGGGCGGGGGGGGGGGGGGGGGGGGGGGGGGGGGGGGGGGGGGGTCCCTGAGGTCAGGATGGGGTCATTTACTGTCAAATGTGTTTAGCAACAAGTAAAAACCCAAATATTTCAGTCAGGCACATCTCTAGGTAGCGACAGCACCCCCCTTTCTCGGTCATCAACCAATCAGAGTTTGAAAAAAGGCTGGATCAGTGCAGGGAAAGACGAACGAAAAAAAATGCTAAAGTGCAGTCTACCGCAATCCCAGAACAACTATTCAGTTATTACTGTATTATGCACCAGTGTTTGTGTGATATGAGTGTGGGTGGCAGCCCCCTGCTGGGCCATGGAGGTACTGCAGGTCAAATTTAGATAATAAAAATCTGACAATAAAACTGTGAAATTTAAATGCTGCTCTTCATTTGTCTGAACAGTTTATTATTATTAGCATTAATAGCAGTAGTGTTTCTCACTAGTGGTGGAGAAATGGACTAGCGACTGTCAGGTGCCAAAAGAAAATCTGTTAACGGAGGATTAGCATAAGCAAGTTAACCCTTTATTTACCATGGACCCGAGTGTGAAGTGCAATTTCTCAGCTTTCAGAAACTGTTTGAATTTTTCCGATAGGACAGACGGTCGTGTAATTATAGTAATTCAAACTGCGTTTGATCAGACGTTTCAGAGGTGATACACTTGGCGTTAATCAGCTGATCGCAGCAGGTAACAGGTGCATCGGCACCACTGTTAAAGAGTTAATCATGAAAGGAGGAAAATGTATCCATGAACACCAAAGGGCTCCTGGAAAGGAGCCAAAGTGTTGGACCAGAGGGCATCTCAGTCTTGTGATTAAACACGTAAACAGAAGTTTAGTTTGGTCGCAGATTATTTTCAGATTCCTACGCTGGGCGCAGCACTCTGATGTGAAAATGTTTAGAAAACAATGAAGCACAATGCTGCCGTTTTCACATTTATGAGGAATCGAATGCAGATGCAGCAAAACTGCGCACCCAGTACCACAACCTGGTCTCAGCCAAACAGCATCAACGCACAAACGTGGGGCTGCTTTAAGGTTCAGGAGCTTTAACTAGAGCAGTCTGTTCTGTTAAATAAGGTCTCAGTTAAAGAGCTGAGATGAAATTATTTTAAACATTTAAATATACAGGGCGTATGGATGGATGGATTTGAATATAGTATGAGAGATTCTCAGCTGTGTGAGGCTGAAAGCAGCAGGCTTGGTTACCTGAAGAAATGTATTTTCTGTGTTTTTAGGGTATTTTATTGCACCCAAGCTTTTTATTTCAGGTTTAGATTCACCACAATTGACTTCCATCTTTTATTGTTATGTGTGCATCATTAGGGGCCTCCGCTCAGGGCCTACAGATGAAACAATGTGGAACAGTGTCTGTTGTTCAATAACCCTGCTAATTAAACTACATGAATAAAAATAAATAAAGTGGATGGAACAAGCTAACAGCAGTGTGAAGTTCCCTTAAATATTCAGCTACAGTTTGCACCCATCATTTGTCGGCTATATTTTAAAACAGATAAAATAGTTTCTGCTTCAATAGATGTTTGCAGTCTGACTACATTTTGCTAGTGGTTTGACATCATCTGCAGGAATTTCTATAGTGGCATCCGTGTGCAGAATCAGCATCAATACTGATGGATGGATGGATAGATGGATAGATGGATGGACGGACGGATGGATGGACGAACGTATGGATGGATGGATGGACGGACGGACGGACGAACGTATGGATGGACGGACGAACGTATGGACGGACGGACGAATGGACAGACGGATGGACGAATGGGCGGACGGATGGGCGGACGGATGGACGGACGAACGTATGGATGGACGAACATATGGATGGACGGACGGACGGACGGATGGATGGACGGACGCATGGACGGACTGACGGATGGATGGACAATGGATAGACGGACGGACGGATGGACGGACGGACTGACGGATGGATGGACAATGGATAGACGGATGGATGGATGGATGATGAATGGACGTATGGACGGATGGATGTTCATAGCAAACCAAAACAGGGAAACATCGGCTGACTATCCGTTGAAGATGGCATTAGGAGGGCATGAAAGGTGGTGCATCTGCACATGATGTCAGCGCTCCAAAGATCAAAGGGAATATGTATAGCAGCAGTGTTTCATCAGAATACGACGTTTGTTATTCAATTATCAACTAATCTGTAGATTTAGCCTCTGAGGGTACCGCCCATTATTTTAGGTCTCCTGGTGTAGCCCGGACGACTTCCTGCTCCCTGTTTACCAATGCAGACAAATTACTTTAGCAAAGAAATACGTAAACAGCCATCAGGCAGTTGTTAGACCAGATATAATAATTACACAAAGATTAAAAGGAGAGTCACAGTTACAGTGCACTTCTACATGTTCATGTGACTAAACATTAGTAACAGCTGACTTCAGACTGTAGCAGAGTAAAAATAGTGAGTGTTGGATGATCAGTGTGAGACGTTTCACACACTCCTCTTCCTCTCATTCCAAACACATTTAATACAGTCTGTGTGTTATTACTTACAGTGTGAACAGTGCAGCGTATTGAAGCTATATTTACTCTGTTTTGAATATTCAACATGCACACATACTTAATTCTAAAGGATTATCTAGGACTGTGTTTGGTAGGCTACTTAATGACCTAGTTAGAGATTGGGTTAAGCTAAGAGCATCAAAATAGACATTAGCGAGACAAGCGCATTACTTCGACATACATATCTTACAACTGCTGCTTTTTATCTCAGTATGCATCTGTCTTTAATATATCTGTTTATGTCAGAGGTCGAGCGGCTCTCATCATCGCTCGCTCTCTCTCTGGAGTCAGATCTTAAGAACAAATTCGTATTTTTCCCCCTCTGTACGAGTTCCTCTTTGAACTCTACATCCAATCAATAACAGCCCCAAACTGGTACCTACTTAAATGTTACAGCGTGATGAAATGAGGAGCTTTTTTCTGTCCCACTTTCCACACACGGCCTCTGCTCGCAGCCACATTCACTCAGAGACTCAAACCAAAGGCAGCAAACGGCGGCACAGACGGCCACTGATGTGTGCTTACCTGAGCTTCGACGGGTGCACTGCTGTGAATGACAGGATTGATTCTCGGGCTCCGGGTTCATTTACATATTTTTACTTTTCTCACAGCATCGCACACTTTATTTTTTCTGTGCTGAATGCGAGTGAGTGAGTGTGTGTGTGTGTCATAGTGTGTTATTACAGGGGAGAGAGGGAGAAGCTTGTCTTTTTCAAGGAACACCCCCAGAACTAATGTTCCACACCTGTGCACAGCGCGGCACTCTTTATCGAGCATCACAGGTGCACTGCATTAATTGTGGGAGAAACCATTTCATTGGGGGGAGGAGGGGGGCAGCAGCAGTGGTGGTGGTGGTGGAGTGGGGGTCCTCTTGCACCTCCTCCTCTTCTCTGGCACGCATTCAATCACTCAATATTCACATCTAAATTGCTTTTAGCATTGAGGGCTCGAAGGTTTGGAAGCATCTGCAGGGATGACATCAGGAGAAGAAGAACAGCGCCGCCCTGTTTTAGAGCGAGGACTTTTTTAATGTTATGGCAGCATGTGTGTTTTATATGTGCTGCCCTTTAAAGCACCAATGTGTGGCTAAATGGACGGCATGTTTGGTGAGGAGAGCGGAGTGGTGTGAGAGACACGGTTATTTCCTGAGACCTACTCTGACCTTAGAACAGGTCTTTGCATGAACATGTTTCCTTCCTCTCAAAGAAAGAAGTACATTAAAGTACTCTGAAGTACTTTGCACTAGTGTATAACAGTGAAAACTTTTCTGTTTCCTCTGTGTGAATGGTTCTTTGTCTCCACTTTCAGTTAGGGTTATTTCCTGCTTTATTTTGAAGGTTATGTGTATTGCACTTCCCTAATTTGTTCCTTCTCTTCTCTCATTGTGGTCTCTGTGTCACTGAGTTCACCTGAGCTTATTATTCCTCTCCCAGTAGTGTGTATTTTAGAGGTCTTTGTGATGAATCCCTCACGTCCCTGCATTATTTTGGTGTGTTGGATTTTTTTCGTTACAGTTTTGGATCAAATCTGCATGCTTTTTTTAAAGCGTGGTGCAGTTAAAGTTCACTGATGTGCTTTTTGTCCCTTTAACTGTGTAAACACATTCAGGTCCCCACAACATGAGTAATACCTGGGCCGTGTGTGAAGGGGAGGGGGGCATAAACACCTGCAGGACCCGGAGGTCAAACGTATGAGACTGCCCCCTCCGGTGACGCAATTACCATTGGTAAACAGCATCCCCGCTCGCTCACGCTCTCCTCCTTTTCTCGCTTTCCTTTTTCTTCTTTTCTCTTCCAGCTTGGAAAAAGCACTCCTTTGTATCACCTTCTTCTTCACCTGTTCTCATTCTCACATCTTTCCTCCACCTTATTCTGCTCCTCCTTTCCTTACACATCCTTCTTTCCCCTCTTTCCCCAGATTATGCCTGTCTGTCAATCAGTCCATTTAACATCTGCTCTGAGTAAGGCGATGCAGACAATAACACATCATGGTCACTGAGCTGAATATCCCTGAAGATTTCAGAGGAGGCCTTTTTTTTTTTTTTGCTTTTTCCTTGACTCTATTTTTCTCTGTCTCTCTCCCTCTTATCCCCCTTCTTTTTTGGAGGTCCAGTAATGAGTTACAAAAGGTCATTGGAGCATTGCAGCTGCTCATCCACTCGTGCCATAATCCACGGCACTCATGCCTGATTACCTCTCCAATGGTCAAAGGTAGGGGAGGGAGTAAAAACAATGGGTGCAAAGCATAAGGCTCCTCGGAGAAATATGGGCCAGGGGTGTTATTTTGGACGGTGCCAGTCAGAGAGAAATAACCCTGAGCAGATCCATTTATTCTTTTAAATCAAAATGCCTCAGCAGCAGCATGCAGTGAGGGGGAAAACATGACACATTTTCTCCCTTCCCCTCCATCAACAGCCATTTTGATCTCCACAATTGACCTTCCATGGCATCATTTACAATGAGTCATATCACAGCCACAAAGTGTTAAAGCTGCAGCGCACTCGCTCGTGTGTGCACGCAGACAAATGCTCCGACACATCGATAATCATTCTCCCTTCGTGCCCACACAAAGTCTAAGGCGTGTGCGCGTGCACACACACACACACACACACACCTCGACATTATCACGCATGCACTTGTAGGCATAATGGCTTTAACTAGACCAAATTGTCCGCCCTTCATTTGTATGTCTATGGCGACCCACATTCTCATGACTCGCCCTTTGACAAAGAGGGGTCATTCCCCCAGCAAAGAAAATGAAGCCCAGTAGATATTGTTTGATTGGATTTTGCCTTTTCAAGGTTTCAGGATCATTACAGGAATTCATTTGAAGTGTTGCTGAAAATGAAACTGCGACCCTCTTCCCGCGTTTAATTATTCTAATACCACTTTCTTTTTTGCTCTCATTCGCTTTTTTGTCTGTCTGCAAAGTGTGCCATTTGGAGAAATTAAAACCATCAGGCCAGACCTTAAAATGAGACCAGGGTGGACTAATTTTCAGCCGGGAACTTATTTTGTTTCTTCTCATCTCCCTCTCCTCTGCTTGTACACCGCCGCCTCCGATTTTTCATTTCTTTTTTTCATCTTTTTTCCCTCAGAATCATCCCTCTTGCATATCCTCTCTCTGTCCTCCTCTAACTTCCTTTTCTCCTCTCTCACTTTTACAGTGTTTCCATCACTTCAGTCTCATCCCCCCCCCCCCCCCCCCCCCCGCCCGTCCACATTTTTAAACACAAGCCAGTGCATTGGTTCCAAACCAAATGTGTTCATTCCAACATTTCAATAAATTGAGTAGGGGAGGCATTAACGTTAATCACAGCGACCACATTGTGCTTTAGACACGTTGGTGGGATTATGGATTACTATTAGCTGGATGGAAACCGATTCTTTCATTTGAATTCCGACTTCCTCGTCTTGCTAAAATTAAAAAGAGAACTAATACTTCTTGGACAATAATACTTCTTCTTGGACAGGACTTTGCTCTCTCCCTCTCTCTCTCTTCCTGATCTGCAGGAACACCCAAAGAGCAGCTAATGACAGACACAGACAGCTCACAGCTCCATTCAAACTGCAGCTACATGAAGCTTTTTGTTTCTTTTAGCCAGCTGATACCTCTGTAGCTGATCATGATAATTCCCCACACTGATCACTCGTCTGTCTCATTTCATATTCGCAGTTGGTGACTCGGGCCATGTTACAGCAGTGCCAGAAGTGCTCTCGAGATAAGTCTTAAGGAGTTATCCAAAGAGATGTTTAACCTCTTAGTCTCTGAGTTTATTCTTTCAGCACTCTTTAGCCGGCATGTGAGTCACGGCCCTCGCATATTTGTTGGTTTTGTTGTCTGCGTATTTCTCATGGTTAGTTTTGACTTTTTTTACTTCCTGTTTTATTTGAAGGACAGTTTTTGTTTGCACCTGCACCTCGCTGAGTGCATATGTAGTCTATATATATCCTACTTACCAACTACTTTATCTGTAAATAATTGCGATAATTGAGCTAATCTTTTCTATGTGCCCCCTGACCACTGCATTTGTGACCTCTGTGGGACGTGCAGCGCTTGGAGAAATGTCCACGATCGACCAACGGTCAGCCAGAAAACGATGGACGACGAGGGAAACGCTTCATCTGTGGGCACGGAGATCTGTCCCATCGTTTAATGTAAATTCATTCAATCTTAATAGTGGACATGTTTTTAAAGTTAGGAGTAGGGTTCGGCTTAGGTTGGGGTTAGGCACCAGTGGTTATGGTTTCCAACAAAGTAATGTAAATCTGTGTGTGTGTGTGTTTACTACACAGAGTGATGAAAGACGGTGGAGGGCTGCAGCACAGCAGGTGATCAGTGGTGTGTATGCGGTCATACTATAGACATGTGTGACAGATGGCCACATTATGGCATCCATATCGTCCTTTTACCGAAACGTCTGCCGCCAACACTGCTGAACAGATTCATAACCTCTATTTACACATAAAACTACCATGAAAACATGAAGAATTTGGTGGAAAACAGATCGACTGTGTCAGGGGGAATCCTTGGATAGTCAAATATCCAGTAAGATGGAAACTTAATTAGTTAAATTTACTCTTCCTGGACCAAACAATTAATTTTGGAGAGACCTTAACATTTTAATTGAGCCTTTTTAGATCTGCATTGCCAGCAGTGTTGAAAGAAAAAAAAAAATGAAGTGAAAATACCCTTCCAACCCCATTTTTCATCTCCGATAAGCCTGTTGGGAGTATTTCAGAGAGCCAAGTTGCCCTGTAATTCACACAGTCACAAATTTAACAGGAATGATCATTTGAAACCAGCATTTGTCTTCTTTTAACACACTGTCGCATATTCACAGCACATTTCTAACACATGTACACACACGAGGACCATTTGGTCACCAAATATGTTTCCAAAGAAAAATGTGACGTTCCTGCATCACACGAGTCACAGGAGGACAAGCGAGGATTTTCACTCTGGGGTTTCTATGCCTAACAGCCGGTTTACTTAGCTTAGTACTAATGTCTGTAAACAGGGCTAAACTACGGTGGCCCCAAAGGACAAAGAGCCTGCAGGAGAGGACGCACAGACATGAAGGAAAACAGACTTCAGAAACTGATTATCTGGATGAGATGGCCACATATTCAAAATGTTAAAGGTGCTTTGAGCAGCTGAATAACATAACGCGCATGTACAAACCCGAGTACGTAATGTAACAGGGTCATGAACAGACCCGAGTACATAACAGGGTCATGAACGGACCCGAGTACATAACAGGGTCATGAACGGACCCGAGTACATAACAGGGTCATGAACGGACCCGAGTATATAACAGAGTCATATACAGACCCGAGTACATAACAGGGTCATATACAGACCCGAGTACATAACAGGGTCATATACAGACCTGAGTATCGACCAATAAATGTCCTGGTTCAATTAGAGCTGGTGTCGTCCTCATCATGAACCAGGACATTTATTGGTCGATTCGAGGATCAAACAACTGTTGTGAATTTTGCCATTAAGCTCCTCGTTAGAGAACAGCAACTTGTGCACAAAGTTCTGAAACATTTAACAGTTGGACCTGTGCATTCAAAAGCTTAGAGAAGGTCACATTAAGTTCACCTGTAAAGGTTTGAATACATTTTAGGCTCGTCCTGAAATTTCACCCAAAAGCCAAATATCCCTAACTTTTTGTGAGTCGTGTATACAGACCCGAGTACGTAATGTAACAGGGTCATATACAGACTTGAGTACATAATGTAACAGGGTCATATACAGACTTGAGTACGTAATGTAACAGGGTCATATACAGACCCGAGTACGTAATGTAACAGGGTCATATACAGAATTGAGTACATAATGTAACAGGGTCATATACAGACAAGAGTACGTATGTAACAGGTCATATACAGACTCGAGTACTTAATGTAACAGGGTCATATACAGACTTGAGTACGTAATGTAACAGGGTCATGTACAGACCCTAGTATGTAACAGAGTCATATACAGACTTGAGTACATAATGTAACAGGGTCATATACAGACCTGAGTACGTAATGTAACAGGGTCATATACAGACTTGAGTACATAATGTAACAGGGTCATATACAGACTTGAGTACATAATGTAACAGGGTCATATACAGACCCGAGTACGTAATGTAACAGGGTCATGTACAGACTTGAGTACGTAATGTAACAGGGTCATATACAACTTGAGTACGTAATGTAACAGGGTCATGTACAGACCCGAGTACTGTAATGTAAACAGGGTCATGTAACAGACTTGAGTACATAATGTAACAGGGTCAGTACAGACATGAGTACGTAATGTAACAGGGTCATATACAGACCCGAGTACGTAATGTAACAGGGTCATGTACAGACCCGAGTACGTAATGTAACAGGGTCATATACAGACTTGAGTACATAATGTACAGGGTCATATACAGACTTGAGTACTTAATGTAACAGGGTCATATACAGACCCGAGTACGTAATGTAACAGGGTCATGTACAGACTTGAGTACGTAATGTAACAGGGTCATATACAGACTTGAGTACGTAATGTAACAGGGTCATGTACAGACCCTAGTACGTAATGTAACGGGTCTGTACAGACTTGAGTACGTAATGTAACAGGGTCATGTACAGACCCGAGTACGTAATGTAACAGGGTCATATACAGACTTGAGTACATAATGTAACAGGGTCATGTACAGACTTGAGTACGTAATGTAACAGGGTCATGTACAGACATGAGTACGTAATGTAACAGGGTCATGTACAGACCCGAGTACGTAATGTAACAGGGTCATATACAGACTTGAGTACATAATGTAACAGGGTCATGTACAGACATGAGTACGTAATGTAACAGGTCATATACAGACCCGAGTACGTAATGTAACAGGGTCATATACAGACCCGAGTACGTAATGTACAGGGTCATATACAGACCCGAGTACGTATGTAACAGAGTCATATACAGACTTGAGTACATAATGTAACAGGGTCATGTACAGACATGAGTACGTAATGTAACAGGGTCATATACAGACTTGAGTACATAATGTAACAGGGTCATGTACAGACATGAGTACGTAATGTAACAGGGTCATGTACAGACCCGAGTACGTAATGTAACAGGGTCATGTACAGACTAGAGTACATAATGTAACAGGGTCATGTACAGACATGAGTACGTAATGTAACAGTCATATACAGACTTGAGTACATAATGTAACAGGGTCATGTACAGACATGAGTACGTAATGTAACAGGGTCATGTACAGACCCGAGTACGTAATGTAACAGGGTCATATACAGACTTGAGTACATAATGTAACAGGGTCATGTACAGACCCTAGTATGTAACAGGGACATATACAGACCAGAGTATGGATTAATGGACTAATGCGCTACAATGAAGAGCAACCCAAAGAGCTTCAGCTTTTGGGATACCACTACTGAAGGTAGAGTAAAGTCCAACCATGTTTTTCATATTCTGTGAAGTCTCATTTATGAAATGGATAAAAATATTTTACAGCATATGTGGTGAAATTAAATGAACAGATGTTATGGAACGATTCATAAATGTAAAAAAAAGCAAAATGATGCCAATCCAGATGCTACATCTGAACTTGAAATTGAGTAGAATATATTTTACTGAACTGATGTCTAAGCTGTCAGCCCCCTTGAAATAATATTGCATCTAATGTTTAATAAAGTTATATACATTCTCTGTATTATTGTAGGGTCTTTACCTTACAATATAAAGTACCTCGAGGCAACTGATGTTGTGATTTGGTGTTAAATAAAACTGAATTGAATTGCATAGTCACTGTACAGGATATAAGGATACAATGACAGCCTGAATTGTGGAGGCTAATTTGATTAATTTTAAGCTGCTAAAACACATTCAGGTTCTAATTTGACTAACGAGCCTCGGCCTTCACAGACGTCTTATTGAAATGTCCGAGTAAAGTTGTGATTATACGACTGCATGATGTGAGAACCCGACCCGCTGTAAGCTGCAGGCTCATTCGTCCTGCTCTTTTTGGAATACCGCTTGCTGACTCCACCTCTTTGACTTCAGCTAACAGCAAATGATCATTTCACTCTGTTTGATTCATTTGAACTACTTCTGTGTTCTTGATCCTTATTTAGGTTCATTATGACCATGCCATAGAATAACTTCACAATGACAGCCAGAAAATGTTCATAGATGATTTACAAACCAAATATTATTTGGATTTCTCCTGCATAGAAAACATTTTGTCTTCTACCAAAAAGGGAAAAAACAGGACTGTGATCAAAATGTTAAAAAAAAACCATTTTATTCAGCTAACTTCATTTAGCTTTATGCTGACAAGTCACACTGAAGCGCACTCACTCACAGAAGGATCACATGATTACATTAGTAACCATTACTGATAACTAATATTAGTGGCAGCCACCATTTCAACTGACAATGTGACAGCTTTAGTGGAAAAGCCTAAATATTGGAGCCTTTAAATGATCTGAAAGAGACTCAAATGAAACCTGCCCCCCCCAACATTTGAACACCTTTGGCCTTTACCTCTGATAAATACATCTAAACTTCAGCAGATGACATATTTAGTGCTTCACACAGATAAAGAGTGAGTGTGTGTGTGTGTGCTGCTGTCACCAGTGGATGGTATATGTCAGCCTTGACTACACGCTGGCTCCACTTCATCACCAGCTGCAGCCCAGCTCAGCTCCAGAAAAACTGGCAAACTGTTTGTCTGCCTGCCTGACGCACAATAAAACTGTGTCTCCATTAGAACGGCCTCTGCAGCCTGCACACGCACACACACACACATACATGCACACACACGCGCACACATGCACACGCGCGCACACACACACACACACACACACACATACATGCGCACACACTCACACACACACACACACACATACATGCACACACACGCGCACACACGCGCGCACACGCACACACACGCACGCGCACGCACGCACACACGCACACACACTCACACACACACACACATACACACACACACACACACACTCCAATAAATGCGTAAAAAGACACACAGCGTCCTTGCAGGAGGGTGTGTGTGTGTGTGTGTGTGTGTGTGTGTGTGTTTTGTACCTTTTCTAGAGACGACTGCAGCCTGTGCCAGATACCATCATAATGTTGGACAGGTGTACAACATGGTAATCAGGGATTTACGAGAGAGAGGGAGTGTGTGCGTGAAAAGAGAGGGAGGACACACAGAAGGAAAAAAGAGAGAAAGACGGCCAAATACTCTTTTTTCCCCAGAAAGCCACGACAGCCCCTTCCTACCTCATCCCCAAACACATGTGTGAGTCTGAGTGGACTGTCTGGACAAGGTCAGCCTCCTCTGTCCACACTGTCCCCCATAACAGTCAATCACACTCCTCCTCTTCCTCTCCTTCTTTCTCTTTTCCACGGTAATCCCACCCCTCCGTGCTCGCCGCTCTCGGCCGTGCGGCTTATACGACAGGCCTGTCAGTGGACGGCGAGCGCTGCGGCCGGGTTTAGTTCGTGTGTTAGTTAGAGACAAACTGCCAGCGAACGATCTTTAGATAACAAATCGATCGATCGCTGAGCCAGTCAGTGAACAAAGCTATCAAACGTGCACGCAGCCAGCACAGATGATCCACGCCTTATATTTTCATATTTATTCCTCCATTTTGTGCGTATTGCACTGCCCTCATAGATGCACACACATTAGCACATAGCGCTGTCAACCTAAATGATACTTTTCAACATCTTTCCATTTGCACCTCCTCCTCCTCCTCCTCCTCCTCTCGCCTTCCTGTGCCTTAAATTATTCAGATCTCTCTACATTTGATTTAGCATGCCTCCTGTCTGCCATTTCCCCTCTTTTTTATACATTTCATTATGTTGTATGACTTTAGACCCACTGGCTGGAAAATGACAATTATTTTGCTCCAGCAGCCAGCTATTAACAGAGCCGAAGAATACACGGAGTGGCGTGCAGAGCGGGCACTGCAGTGTAAGGCGCACACGCATGCACGTGTGCAGAGAGCCACACATGTATACAGGTAAATACTGCATGTACATACAGTATGCTATAAACACAATGATGTGCACACACTTCCTGTACAATAAAGCCACTAAAAGCTTGGCTTGTGGCCGAGACCGTGTGAGGAATGATTCCACGAAAAGAGGAGAACAAAGAGAGAGATCTGTCACTGCAAACTAATCCCTTTTAGATGTACCTTTAGCTCGGCTCGGCTACTGAATTCAACCCATATCTAATGGCAGCTTGTTTGGCCTTTTCATCAATTCTGCATAAATATATATGAGCCACAGGGAAACATACAAGGGACCTAATAGAAATGAATGAACTACTCAACCATATATTTGCCGTGAGAGATATGCAGCTTGTGATTGGAAAGGGCATCCACTATCTGCAATATTGATAATACTTTTCAAATTTCATCTGCTTTTGTTTGCGTTCTGCGGCCGCCTGTTTAAACATGGTGAGAATTATAATGAGGCCAAACATTATCTCCACCAGTTGTTCTAGGCTGAACATATAACTTTATCACTGAAATGATTCCCGCACTTTGGCTGCATTGTAGCGTTTCCATTAGAGCTTGGCTATCTGACAGAACTCCAACCAATCGGCGGCAACAGTGGCCCACGTCTGGTGGCCAAGCGGTGCCTGAGTCTGTGACACTGAGAGGAATGTGCCAGGATGTATAATTGTAACCATCTCTGATCAAATATGCTGGAGGACAGTGTGAACCCTCTCTATTTTACCTTGGATGCTGTTTATTTAACAGCAAACATTTTGTCTTTCGGAGCATCGCTCCACAGTTGACGGGATTTTTTTTAGCTTTGATCTGGAGGATTTTTTAAGCTTTAACCTTTTTCCTGCTCTGCCTGTTTGTCCATCGTGTCCTGACAGCAGCGTCATTTTGTATCGTAGGTCACAAACAGCCCGATCTGATGGTAAGAAGGCCAGACCAGTAAAACTATCACCAAATAACGACTAAAAAGCACGCCTGCATTATTCCCCTTTTTTTCCAGTCTAAACAAGTTTGCCTACATATTTAAAAACCTTTCAACAACACATCTGAGTTTCTCCACATTGTAAAGAAACACAGCCCTCAGCATGGCTCCTTTAAGAAATAAATGTATAAACTACAGAGAGGGCACCGGCAGCTCCTCCTCTAACTACAAACTGGATCTTTTCTGTTAATTCACAGAAATGATCAGTTTTCCTGCATTTAATGGAACGACTTCGACAGGCCGTGGAGGAAGATCTGAAATGTGTGAAGTCAAAAAATGTCTGCCTCCCTGTTCGCGATGTTTTCAAAGCCATCCGGTGGGCCGGCCCGCCAGGGGGTCAGAACCGGGCCGAACACCCCTCATGCAGAGGGCTGAAACTGCAGTCAGGCGCGTGGAGGCCCGTTTTAAATAATCACATGATGCGCTCGCTCATTTCCACACGTTTCCACCAAATTTCCCTGAAAGCAAAGTGATCCCACATCATTTCCACCCCGGAGTCGTCGCAAGCTCTGTAACGGATCCGGAGCCCACTAAACCAAATCAGGCCTGATCAGTTTCAATCCAGTGTTACTTATATAGCAACCGTTCGTACAACAGCTGTCTCAAGGTGCTTTATTTACCCAAAGAAGACATGAAAGGACCCAGTTTGGATCCTCTCACGTCTCCACTAATCCTGCCTGGATCTGATCCGGACCCCTTCAGCTGATGCAAATGGCTCATCCTGGAAAAGTGAAATATCTCAGACCGAGCTGACCGGCGTGCAGAGTGTTGGACCCAAAGCCGGGACGCTGATGGTTATGAGAATAATAAGACCCAGTGTGCAGCCTGCACGTGATTTTATTCCCCCAGCTTGTAAAGTTGCAGGCTGATCTGACAGTGCTTGTGAACAGAGGGAACAGGAAGTGCAGGGTGCTAACAAATTTACAGGTTTTAGGACTTATTCCTACTTATTCCTTCCTTGAAGGCCGTTTCAAAGTGGAAAATAAAAGACATTTATGCATGAAAAAAAGAAGTCTTTCTCTGACAGCAGACCGTCCAAGCCTGTACATCAGCTCAGCTGCCATAATAACATCTATAAGACTGCGTATGATTAGAGCTTCTTTGACAAAGGTAAATGTAACCACGGTCAGTTAATGGAGCACTGATTTATCACCAGGGTTGATTCTTATTATTCACTGTGTCAAAGAGAAGCAGTGGACATTGTAGCAAACCTTTATTCTCTTCTTTCATTTGCAGAGTTTCCATATGATTTGATTTTGGTCTTTTTTCTCAGACATGATCCTCCTTGGTGGCTGCACTGAAGAATCCTTTCAAAAGGTTCTCAGCAGCAGAAGTATGCAGAGGTGAACTGTATTATATATCCTCTTAAGAAAGCACAGGAATCAGTCTTGCATGATTGCCCCTCGCAGTGCCTCGCAGAGCGGCAGAGAGAGCAGGTTATCCATGTAGAAATTGCACAGCAGATATCATAAACCGAGCTCTGTCATGCACAAAGACACTGGAAAAAGTACCAAGATGATCTTTCATGCCGGAGTCGCTGAAATCCCCGACACACACCCTTGGAAGAGCAGCTCAGCGCCCACACGGGGACTCAGGGTTATTTGAACTAAAGCTTTGTATGGGGTTACAGGCGGCGTTCGAGCTCTAAGACCAGGGTTGGTCCGATGCCTACCGTGGACTTATGGTGATCTTGGTGACTTGGCCGAACGCTGCAGCCCAGATCGAGCTGTGTCACCAGGGACAGACATATCAGAGGAGCTCAGTGAAGCTGGCAGATCATGATAGTCATCTTAGGGAGACGGGTCCCAGTGATTAAATCCAGGCTGTTGGATCCCACCCTCTGGCACTTGACCACACGCATGCGTGCGCACACACACATAAACACAAAGATGCATGCGTGTCCAGAGTCCCAAACCCAGGATCATTAATATTTGCACATTATAACCCTCCTCTTTTCTCACACTGCTGCCACCAGATATACCAGCTGGGCCCGCCTATCCATTACCATAATGCCATCAGTGTGTGTGCTGCCGCGGCTATATCTGGCTACATGTACTTTCTTGTTGTGTGTGTCTCTGTATGTTCACACTTGCTGGTTTGTTCTATGTTGGTGTATGTGATATTTATGCATGTGCCTGCCTCCTACAGTGGGCACGCATATTCAAAATGGATTTAAAGGCTAAATTGTATAATGATTTCTGGGAAAACAATAAATTGAGGTTCCAAATAAAGGCCATTATGGAAATGAGATTATGGAGCAATTGAATTAGGCTGTAATCACCGTTTCTATATGTCATTACAATGCAACTTTATACAGCATTACTCTGTGCCTCAGGCTATAAATGACAAACAGTGTTTCTTTGAGAAGTATTTCAGTAAATCCACAAGGGGAGGGTTTAATTCAGATTCACTCAATGCATCTCCACCTCCGCCACTTTATTTCAGAGTTCACATTATTCCCATCGGGTCGGACACATTTTTACAAATTTAACAGTTCAGTCCCGTACCGCACACCGAAATGTGCTCAGAGACTAAATAAACCTTCAGTGTCTATATTTTCCCCATTTATTCGCATAATGTAATCACTGACTAACCTAAGTTTTTAACCAATGATTTTCATGTAGGCAAACTTCACTGTAATCCACATCAGAGGAAACCGTTTAAAGAATCCAGTTCAGTTTCTGTCGTTTGGAGTCTGGATCGTGGAACGAGCCTCCATGGAGATCAGGAAACGTTGCGGCTGGAGGAGGGGGGGGGTGTTAATGCGGGCATGCAGCCTAAAAATGATCTCCTATCACTCTTCCTCAGGGGAAAATCCACCTGCACTCACACTCAAGTGGAGGCTGGAGCCCTCCGTGGTAGGGCTGGGCAATATATCAAGTTTTTAAAAAATATCGATATCATTTATATCAATATAGTGTAGGTCGCGTTACAATCATAGCTCCAACAGTTCACCTTTCTCTTCTCCCAGTTTGTCTCTGCACAGCTTCACACTGCCCCGCCTCTCTCCGCTTCACCCGTTAATCATACAGGAAGTGACCGCATGGCAGTGTTCCCAACTTAGTGACTTTGTTGTTAGCTTTAACGGCTTTTCAGACCCCACTGGCGACATTTTTTTTCCCCAAAAGCGGCTAGCGACAAATTTAATGACTTTTTCCAGTGAGGTCAGAGAGTTTTGGAAACCTGAAATCCTCCGCTGTCACCGTGTTTTGTGTACATACAGCCTTCATACTGCGTCCGTTCATATGCTTTGGCATCGCCCGGACCCCCAAGAGTCCCTGGTTGCAGATAAGAGGGCGTCGCCATATGCAGCGAAAAATTTATTCATTAAAGGGGGAGCGTCTGCGTATCACAGACCGTACGAAAGATGGATGTGGTCACCATGACGTCACCCACGTGACCGACACCAGGAAAGTGTTTACGGAGATCACACGACGAGGGAACCCAGAGCTGTCTTCACACGATCAGATGTCTTTGTGCAGCCACAGTTTGCGCCTCCTGGTGGCCACTGAAGGAAACGCAGCTTTAAGGCTCCACATTGGCTTCGCGTCACAGACCTGAAGCTGTGTCCGTCTTTTATCCCGCCTGTGCTGCACATATGCTCTAAACAGGCTCTAATAACTGAGACTGCTGCAGTCTGGGGGCTGAATTTGATGAAAGTGCTGATGTTTTGTGAGGCAATGATGCGTTAACCTGCTGTGACGCATGTCAATGCATCAAGACCCCACCTGTGTGAGGTTGCACAGAAAATAACAGGCGCCGTTGTTTTGACGTGTAGTTAGCGGTCGTTTCTAGCGAATGCAGAAACCTAACGAGTTCCTTTAAAACCTGAAACCTGTCCCGTAAATATCTCTGACTGTATACACGTGTGAGGATGATTTAAATTCCCGGAGCAGGGATTATTAATCTTACAATCATTTTGCAACAATACACACACACACACACACACACACACACACACACAGTCTATCATCACCAATGAGTCCTCTCCTCCTGTTTTCTGGGGTCCGTGGGGATTTGTCAGTGCTCGTCAACCAACCGTGTCAACCGTGACAGTCGTCCAGATGTCTCCCGCTGCCACGGAGATGACAGGAAGGACAGGGAGAGAGGAGGAGTGAAGGGATGGAGAGAGAGGAGTGTCCCTCATCTGACAAACACTACGGTGGGACATCCACGAGCAATCAAAGTCAGAGCACGAAGCACGAGCCACGCTGACAGGCTCTAATAAAGTGGATTCCATACCTGTGGTACTTTGGGGAATACGCAAAGTTTGTGCGAGAGTGGCCTTTTGGTCGGCTTCTCTGCTGAAGCGTAACTCCAGCTTTTATGATTTTTACAGTTCAGACCTAATTTTCAGCTGCTGCTTCTTTACTCTTTCCAGCAAATACACAGAAAGAGGAAGCATTGTATTTATTTGTTCCTGACAGCTCCTCCCGTCTGTCTGTCTGACATTACTTTGCACAGGGACACCAGCAGTGTGCTGATGAATATGTAATATTGTGTAGCAGACTCGTGTTTTAGATCCCGATCAACAGTTGGTGGATGTTATTGGCCACATCGATTGAAACTGAGCAGTAAAAGCATTTAGATGATGTCACTTTGAAAAGACTGCAACAATTAAACTTACTGTTACTGAAAGCCTAAAGTTCCTTCTCTGTTTAAGAGGCGCCCCCTATAGGCTACACTCATTCCAAATGCTCGTTGGTTGGCTTACCAATGACCCATGATACTAAGTTGCATATAAAGTGAGACAGTACTGATTTTATCCATCAGTAAATCACGGGGCGGTTAGCCTGCATGGTGTAACAGCGCTACACAACATGGATCTGACACTGGCAGCTTCATCACAGTGACACTCAAAGATCTGCTGTCTCGCTGCTGTACAACATGCAGCACATTTACTGAAGGCAAGCCTGTTATAAACCTCTGCAGATAACACACTGAAGAACAAATATCTGCAGCTAAAGATGTGAGAGCCATGCAGCTTCACCATCAAACTCGCTCTCCCCTCTTTCTTGTCTGTAATGTGTCACATGAAGCTGATACGGAGGGCATGGCAGGGCAGAGATCCAGCAGGCTGCTGGCCTGTGCCAGGAAGTGCTCCACGAAGCACATGGTGAGAGCCTGCAGCACCAATCAGCCTGTACTGAGGCTGTCAATGGGCTCATTAGCGCTCATTACATCGACCTCTTGGGCACCTGGGTGCCCTTCAGAGCTCTTAGGGCAAGGGGGGGGGTCGGGGGCAGACGGTGGGTAGTGTGAGGGGCAAAACAGGAGAGTATAAAGAGAACAACAAAAGATGGATCCCATGTTTCTGTCTTGACAAAGACAGATGAATCAGAGGAAGAAAACCAGTGAGGACAATAGAGCTAGGCTACAAAGATTAAAAAGGTGACAGGCAGAGCCGACGCAGTTAACGTGGGCGGGTCTTTGCTGTGCTAACTGATGAAAAGTCAGTCAGTACTGTAGAAGAGATGAAAATGACTCAAACATTACTCAGACCGGCTGTTTTCTCACCGTGCAGTCTTGTTACATATAAAGTGAATTAGTATCATTTGAATTATTGACCTTAATGTAACCAGCGGCCTGTCTGCTGACTGTACAGACACTGTAACTGTAGCTTGGTTAGCAACCACAGTAACTGCTTTACAGCTCAAAATTTTCCAGCCTTCCCAGCCTGTGTATGAACTGCAGGTAAGTACTAATTACAGAGAACAATTTAACAACATCTATTCAATTCAATTTTATTTATATAGCACCAAATCACGAAAACAGTCTCCTCAAGGCCCTTTCTATTCCAAGGTAAAGAGCCTACAGAGAAAACCCAACAGACCCCCTATGAGCAGCACTTGGTGACAGTGGAAAGGAAAAACTCCCTTTAACAGGAAGAAACCTCCATCAGAACCAGGCTCAGGGAGGGGGGGTCATCTGCTGAGGGGGGAGAGACAGAGATTAATAATAACTAATGATTAAATGCAGAGTGGGATACAAACAGAGTGTGTGTGTGTGTGTGTGTCTGCTCACCACGTTGGTCCATAACATAATGGCAGAGTTGGGTAAAGCAGCAGAATCCCATATGGGGTTTCTTTGAGTACGACAGTGAGACAGACAGAAGTGAGTGTCGTGTTGTGGATGATGGCAAAATGTGTGGAACATTTCTCAAGGGGAAAACCACCAACCAGTGTTGCCAAGTCCGCTTATTATAAGTGACTTTGGGCTTATTTTTTTCTAGAGTCGCTTGCAAATCTCGTGAGTCGCGGGTTGCGGTTTTTTGGGCTTGTTTTTGAACGTGGAGTTGCTTATTTGGGCTTGACTTTCTTTCCGAGTGAAACTCCTTGATTATCTCTCGGCGCCCTATAATAAAGCAAAAGACGAGTGGCAGGTAGTTTGTCCCTTCCAAGCCCCCGTTTACTGTTTATCGCTCCTGACCAGGCGCACACCCAAACAAACACTCATAACAGCCCAGAGTGAGGAGGCAGCACAAGAATGAGCTCCAGTAAGCGGGGAAAATAAAGAAAAAATATAATAAAGAGTGGGAGAAAGAGAGCGCACTTACAGAATGGATCCGAGCTCAGATGGGAGACAGTGGTGCTAAAAGTGGGTATGCACTGTATGCAATGCATAGGGGCGCCGCACAAGAGGGCTGCGCCAAAATGACGTGACGACATTATTTCTCTAGTCGCATTTTCTGTATTTAACAGCTGTGCAAATGAAATGATCAGTAACAGAGGAACGGCGCTGATTAGGCACCCCCGTGCTCCTTCACCCCCCCCCCCCCCAAAAAAGTGTCCGCATACACCTCTGAAGTAGCTGAGGTCCTAATGGAGACGTACCAAAGGCATTCTGCAGATTTTGCAAGTGTGAAAAATGTGCTTGCCATGCTGATTTAGTTCAACATGCTAATACAGAGAAGCACACACACACAAAAAAAACTGTACAACCTTCTCTTCTATGAGGCTAAGAACCATGGGTTTTACTGCTCCAAAACACAATGAGATAAAACAAAGAAGTGAGCTATACTACTATAGAGCTATACTGTTTAAAAGCAGCCTCAGTTTTACATAATGTTGTGGGTTGCCAGTTGGGCTTCTTTTGGGCTTGTTTTCATAGAGCTGGTTGCTTGTTTCTGTTGCGAGATCTGGCAACACTGCCACCAACCTCAAAGTCCACCTGAGGGGCGCATACAGGGCGGCTACAGAAATCCCTCTGAACCTGCGCAGTAACCTACGACCTAACCTGACCTGCACCTCTCGAGGCAAGAATTATGCTCCTGCATCAGGTCTTTGCGGGGCCGGAGACCCCTCTGAATCCGACACAGTAACCTACGACCTAACCTACGCAGTAACCTACCCAGGGGCGCACAAACCTTTTTCAAGCAGGGCCAGAGTTGATAGCATGAAAGTGCCTGAGGTCCAACAGTCCCTGACAACATTATTCTAAACAATAAAAGATGCATATAAATATCCTGTTATTTAATATTTTCACTTTCATGCAGCAAACAAACATAAAGTAACAAAATGTAGAACATAAAGCTCTGAATTTCCAGCAGAAATTTAAAACACACAGACAGCTACTGACACTGATGTGAAAGGCACACAGGTACACAGGCCAGGTGTGGCTCCAGAGCAGTGGGAGGCGGAGTCACTCAGTCTGGATCTCAGCAGTTCTTGTTGAAGTTCAGAGTAGAGAAAATCTGCTCACACAAACATGAAGCCGAAAAGCTGAACATTTTCTTTGTTCATCTCTGGAAACTTGATCTGATCCAGCTGCCAAAAACTGATCTCTGATGTTTTTATTTGTTTCTGATCTATAATCTATCTCTGCTTATGTTGGTAAGTAGACTGTAGTCAGCAGGATTTATGAAGGGCTCATGTATAAAATAAAGAAATGACCTGTTTTGCAAGTATCTTTATGACTGTGTTACAGTATCTACATTATAATCAGCCTGGTCCTTTTTGACCACATCAACCATCTTTACAGAGTTGTGATGTTATATTTGTTGCAGCTTCTGCTGCCCCCTGGGCCAGATCTCTGAAACAGTGAGTTTTGACCCGATAAATAAAGAATATCCACAGGTTTCTGGAAGAGCACACGTAGGCTGCCATGACAGACGGCTGCTTCCGCTCTTCGGTTTTATACTTCCGGTTACCCAAAGTTAGAGCCAGAGTTATTGACAAAATTCAGTTACTTTGTGCTGTAACAGGCGGCTTTATTAGTTGGAACATGAGCTCGGGTTCAACTTGTGCTGTTGTCGGTTGTCACTACATCAGTCTGTACATTTTTTCAAATTATTTTATTCTGTAAATCTGTTCTTTTTCCCCAAAATTATTCTACCCAGTTGCACATCCTATTATTGTATTTTTTCCTCATGTTTTAAGTTTTCCTTTAATGTACAGCTGCTTATTTTTTTACGTTATTTTATTTATAGTGTGACACTACAGCATACAGCCTACACAAAGCTTAAACAATGCCTGCCTTCATGTAAACACGTAGCAGTTAGCAGGATGACAGCTGCGTGTCTCCTCGATCACAGCCTTCAGCCAGTCCAGTGTTTCTGTTTCAGTGATCTGAACACTCTGATATCCAGATCAGTGATTTACCTTCCACAGAATAGCTGCAGCATCACTACATGATTTCCCTAATCAGCGATTCAGGAACAGCTGACTGTCTCCACCGCTCCACTTTCCCTTAGCATGACCCATGCTAAGCGCTTAGCTTGGCCGATGCGCTGGCAGGGCTCTATAGCTGCTTTAAGGAAAACAACGTTGCCTTGTTTGTTCAGCATTACTTGATTGATTTTATTGCTTTGAAGGTAATCTGGTGCTCTTATAATTACGCGATTCTTCGCCATCAACACCTTCGGAAAAAACAAGGTAACTGATAATGTGGATGTAGCTGACTTCAGGCCATAATTTCATGTCATTTTCACCAGTGACGGGTGAGGCTCTGTTACCTCGCTGCTTTTTAAAACATCCTTGCAATGTATCCACCTCCGATGTGGTACCATTTAGGCAGGTAAAAGAAACTGCAGTGTTAAAATGTTAAACTGAACGGCAAGTGTGTGAGCCCGCAACCGTAAACAACAGCGCAAACGGAAGTAAACTACCGGCTTCCGCTATGAATTATGGGTAATGGCGCGAAGTCAGGAATACTGTGGATAAAAAGTCACTGACAAAAACGTGACTGCAGCTTCAGTATGTGACAGGAGAGTTCTTTCTCACTCAGAACGATCTCATTCATGAGAGATACCTTTGACAGTTTATAGGCCAAAAACTCATTTACACCAGTTTAAATACAGCAAATCATTTTTTGGCAAATACAAAAATCACTTTTTGGCACAACACCGGTAAAAAGGCGAGAGAGAGAGACGATGGTGTCGCTGTCACGCTGACGCTCAGTCAGCTCCAGCTGCAGGTGCAGCTGCAGGTGAGGTGGAGCATCATCAGAGTCAAAGCAACATATCCTTTACAATAGCAGCAAAATCCCCCAAACGGTCGCTGAACTCACCAGTGAGAGATGCGATGACTGCTGCATCCAGATTCGTTTGCGCACCGGACTGCCGACCGCGACCTCCCGCAGAGCTGGAACCCTGCGGCGCTCCGTTTGTGGCAAGTGTCTGTGGAAAAGCTGCAGCTTCGTTTCAACGCCCTTTCAAATAGTTGGCTCACTGCTGCATTTGAAGGCTGAAGAAACAAAGTTCGCTGACCTGTCTCCCAGGTGTCTGCTAACGTGATGATCCGTGCCACAGAGTTCAGGCCGAGCATCAGCTAACTCTGCAAATCTGTTCTGCTACTTCCGGAACACAGACTTTAATAAACCCGCCTTCTGTTAAAAAAAAAAATGTCGGCCATGTTTACAAAGCCACTTCATCGCTGCTTCGGTGACGTTTTCATGTCAACCCGTCAGTATACCTGCAGAGCTCTCTGTGATCCCCACCCAAGCCCCGCGTGGGCTGTGATTGGGTCAATCAGTCAATCTTCTTTTTGAGGGTTTGAAGCAGTTGGCAGACATCTGTTACACAACACTGCCTCCATGAGTCAAAAAGAGGAACTGCATGCAGAGTTGTATTAATTTGCGTTTGCGGGCCAATAATAACACATTTTTAGACAAAACGCGCGGACCACATCAAAGCTGAGGTCGGGCCGGACTTTGGACACCTACACTACAACTACATGTCAGGTCAACGCAGCACACGACAACTGTGATTGGCCTGTTCAACACTGCCAAGTCCTCCCGTGCATTTCTGGCTACTTTTTGCAGCAGTGTTTGAATTTTTCATTGACAGCATAACAATCAGGACTAATAATCAAAGCATCAATATAAGGACTCACAAATGTCAGAAAATTCCTGGAGGGAGACTGCTGAAACTGTGGGAATGGGCGTGAGGGAATGAAGAAAGTGGGAAAAAAAAAACAAAAAAAACCAGAGGGACAAATATGATTGCAGACAAAAAACAAAAAACTGAGCACAAAGCGCGAGGACCAAGGAGGAGAAAAAGTCCCAGCATTTTTTGTTTCTGTCGGACAGCACTGCATATAAAACACCGGCACATGACCTTAAGACCCCAGCAGTGAAGTCTAATTAGTGAGTAAGTAATGAAGCTAGCTCTGTGAGCAGCTCCAACAGAGAACCGGCATCACAGCCATGCAGCGAGGTGACAGCCATAATGGACCGTTTTCAGTTTAAAAGTAACTGCTGGCTGGTTAATACACAGAAACACTGCACTGATAGATGTGTTACTGAGACTGGGAGGTCCACATCACTGTGTGACACACACACAAATACAAACACACACCAGCCAGAGAAGCTGTATTTGAGCTTTGATTCCTTCAAAGAGTTCAGCTTGTTTCTGTCAAACATTCGCTGCGTTCTGATGTTACACACTGAATGTGAGGTGTTGTTACTCTGCTGCACTGAAGCTCAAGTTTATCCGAGTTTATTGGGAGTTTATTGGGTTTTGGAGTTTCTGTTTTTCTTTATGTTTCTTCCTGTTGATGTCTCAGGATTGAGATTGATTGATGTTGACGTTCATTTATGTCCTTAATATTACACACATTTAGCACATAATGCTGCTGTCTTGTGAACAGGTGGTATGTAATGGTATAATTTGTTGAGGTCTTATTACACAATAGTTACTCCTGCACCTTGAATTTTGCACCTGACAAATAAAGTATGATAAAATAAATAAACTAATACTAAAACTAATGAAAACTAAAACTAAGCATTAAATAAAAGATAAAAACTAATAAGAATGATCAAAACCACTCTGAGAACTACTTCAAACTAACCGAATTAGAGAAAAAAGTTAAAGTGAAATAAAACTAAAATATAATGTAAAATCCAAAACTATTATAACCCTGATCCCATCTCACCTCTGACAAAATGTTTAAATTCACATCTCAGTGAATTTTTCCCAAAATACTCACAATGCAGTGAACTCCAAACCTTACACAAAAATCACACACAGACACAATTCATATCTTTGTTTGTATTTAGAGGATGCTATTAGGGAACATAAACATATATCCAGACTGCATATGCCATTATCTGTTCACGTGGATCACGTGGATCAATAAATTTCCAGTCTTTGTGATCTACTAATTTATGGATGATTGCAGTGTAGTATTGACACGTAAATTTGGCGTGGGTGAGGAATGCACTCTGAGTGTCCTCCTGGTTTACACCATATTTTTTGTCGACACCAGCAATGAGGGGATGTTGGTTGAGTGTGTAACGTCTTAATAGGTAAATGAGGTCCCCTGGGATTCCTTCAGTGAAGCCAAGTTCAAATCCGTCTTTGGGAACATTCGAAGAAAAAGTGCTTTTTAGTGGAAGCTGCTCCTCAGTGAGGGTGGCGTGTCGTCTGTGGCAGAGTTGTTGGAACTCGACCTGATTTTTGTCTGTTTTCTGTTTTATTCTGCATTCTGCTGCAGTCATCAGCAATGTTAACAAGGCTTTGAGCTATCAAAGTAAATTTGGTAGATTTATTCAAGCCCCCATTTTGGGAGAGCCTGAAACATTTTGTGGGATTTGCCCTCCCTCTAGGGGGCGCTGCTGTCGATGTTTCTGCCTTAAATAAATATTCTTTGTGTCGAAGACCACATGTATCCTTTAAAATGGGATTTTTTTTATTTTGTTTTGAAAAACATCTCAGTCCACATGAACTACAAAATCGATCTGAAGCACTGTTAAGAGCGCGCCACAGCAGCAGGTGGCGATATAACCCTAACCGTGAAGAAATGCGGGCCAATCAAAAGCCCACAAATAATAACATGGCGCACAGTCTGACGTCAAAAACAGAGATAAAGGTGCACACCTTTGACGTGCGCATCTCCATTTTCCTCGTCCACATGTAAGTGCAGAAATCGTCCCCCTGGCAGGAGGTTTTCAAAAGCTCTATTTTCAGTGGTCCAAAGGCCGTTTACGTGTGGATGAAAGGCTAAACGCATAGTAAAAGCTAAATTTACTAAAATACCCACATCTGTTAATACCACAGGAGGTGCTGCATGACCGAAACAGGAATGGATTCTACGGAAAGGCTTTAAAAATGTTCACCAACCATCCTAACCAAGATCAACTGAGATGATCTTCAGAAGGAACTGAAGTAACGAGAACCCTCCATGGAAACGCTGTTTCCGTTTTCAAAAAGTAACGCGTTCAGACGGAAACGTTTTAAAAACGATCGCCGTTCACACGAAACCGCAGGAGACGTCAAAAGTTCCCCCCCCAGGTCACAAATTGTAGTGTGTGCACAGGAGTTGCAAGCACAGTGCATGTGTGCCAGTACTTCCTGTTTTCAAAAAGAATAGAATAGAATAGAATAGAATGCCTTTATTGTCATTATACAGGATGTACACTGAGATTGGAGGAAAAGAACAGCGTGTTTTGAAAACACTCCACTCTGTCGTCTGTCGTCTAAACAACGCAACAAAACGTTAGTTTTCACCTGAAAACGTCCTCCTGTAAACGGGACCTAAGTCATGTCTCAGCAACCACCAAATGCAGCCAATGCACTCCAGCAATCGTTTCGCTGTCATTTGGCCACTAGGGGGCATTCCAGCGCACAAAAATAAGTGTTTTCATAAGCCGTGTTCAGACCAAATAAAAAGTTTTGCTTTGCACTGCTCGTGCGAATACAGCCACCCAAGTATTTTTGGAAGCATAACTTTTCACCAACGGGAGGACGACTGGCAGCTGGAATCGAGTTAGAGGAACATATTTTCAGAGCTCACCAGGAAGTCCTACGATTTCTCTGATTTCCTCTGAGCACGCTCCTTTTCCTGTCAGTATAAAAGCAAAGCTGAATCGTTTCAGCTCCTGCAGCCTACAATGAGCTGCTCCTACGTTCCTGACTGGGTGAGGTCAGGAGGATCTGTGGGAGAAAAAGTTCACTCACCATCAGGTGACCTTTTCACAGAAGCTGAAATATTCAGATTCACACAGGTGTGAAGTCACCTTGATGCAAATTTACATCAGTTTTTGTCTTTGCATGAGCTTTGTTCCTTTGGTGTGATTCCAACGTTCTTGGAGGACAAAGTAGATGAAAAACCGGATCGATCGGGCGTCTGTGCTGAACTGCTCGACCTCCGTCACAGATGTTCTTTAATAAATCTAATTACAGATGGAGAAACAGACAACTTCAGTTTAGACTCCAAAAATATTTGGTCGTTATTTCTGCTTTGTGTAGTTAATTTGCGTGAACTCTTAGTGTTTCTTCCACGCAGCCCGGGCTATACTTAATTTAATGGCACCTTCAGAGCAACAAGTTCAGTATCAACAGTGAGAGGCTGAACAAAGCTCACACAGGCATGAAATCAGCTCAAACATCTTCTCACCTTACTCCCTCAGTGTGATTAAACTTAACCCGGCAGCTTTTCTTTGAAACTCTTACATTTATTTCAAGTGTTAGCGTACTTTACTTTGAGCCGCCCACGTGCTGATTTTACACAGTCGATAATGTAACTTTTCTACTTTGCACACGAACAAAAGCAGACAGTGCAAAGAGAAGCAGCACCTGATAACAAACCGTCTAAAGCTGCTCTTTATGAGCAGTTCTGAGGATCCGGCAGAGCTGAGGGACTCGCAGGTACCGTTTGAACAGCTGAGCTCTCATTTTGACACCAATAACAGCAGACGGAGCTGTCAAATGGAGTATTTACATAGATATTATAAAATCAGATTATAAAAGGAAACCCTGTCAAATAATACAAGAAAAATTCTGAGGACTGAATAATGGTGCTCAATGTGTCAGCCAGGTTTGTGTGATCAGTTCTTATTACTACGTTCAGCTCAGGTCCACAGTTTCAGTTTGATTTTTTTATGTTCAAAGCAAACACGCCTCTCTTTTTATTTCATCTCCTCCAAAACCAGATTCTCTGTGACATTTCAGTATGTTTATAGTCAGGCCGGGCAGGTTTTCCTTCCAGCGGGTGATAATAACAAGACGCTCGGGACAAAATGATTCCTTTTTGCATTTGTTTTCACGACGAAGCTCCGATTTTTCACCCAGACTCACGGTTCACTTCAGCTTGAGACAAGCTGGAGGAAAGACGGCCTTTGGTCAGCACGAAGCGTTTCTGTAGGTGAACCTGTGGATGATTTCCACCAAAGTGTTGGCTGCCTGTCCGCTCTCTGTTGAGTTCCTGTGGCCGTCTCTTTTCATCCCTCATCTCCCGGTACAGGCGGGCTGACGGGCCAGCAGTTACCCTCTAAGGTCGGTAAGGAGTCATCCTTACCGGAAATCCCCCACCACCTTTACCTCTCCTGAGGACGGATTTTTTTTAATATTCAGTAAATGCATGATGACCAATACTATCCAAAATATAATCGAGCAGCCTGACATCAGTGAGCTCAAAAACACCAGAAGCAGCAGTGGGTAATTCTCTGAGTACTTCCGAGCTTCTTCGTGCTTCTCCCAGAATCCCTCTGGTTTCCACTGAAGATGTAAAATGAACAACAGAAAAACTTTTACTCACGCCGAAGAGTCCTTGGAGCAGAACAGTGTGTGTGGAGCTCTACATGTATAGGCAAAATAAATTTAACACAATATTAGACCACTAATTTCCACTAGTACCTATTTGGCTTGATTCAACTCAACTCGGTTTTTAGGGTTTTCCATTAGCTGGCAGTACCTGGTACCAGGTATCTACCATATTTTTCAGACTATAAGTCGCTCTGGAGTACAAGTCGCACCAGCCAAAAAATGCATAATAAAGAAGAAAAAACATATATAAGTCGCATTTTTTGGGGGGTGGGGGGGTTTATTTTATAGAATCCAAGACCAAGAACAGGCCAAATAGAGTTACGCCTACAGTATGCTAACACAGTGGTCCCCAACCTTTTTTGAGCCGCGGACCGGTTTAGTGTTAGAAAATATTTCCACGGACCGGCTTTTAAGGTGTGGCGAATAAATACGTCAAAATAAATGATACGACCATAACCAAGTGTGATATTTTCTACGTATAATAATAAAAAACGGGAATCCACTTTGTATTCGTATGCAACTCTATCAGCAGCGTTCTCGTAACATCCCGCCTCAACATGAATAACAGGCTCTCTGCCCACAGCGCTCCCTGGTCAGCTGTTAGAGCCATGGTAAAACATGCCTTCAAAATAAGATACACCGCAAAAACAAATACAGTAGAAATCACCTCAGTCGGATTCAAATGGCCCAGTTTGGGGTCTAATATCGAATTTCGCTGCAATGGCTTCTGCTTCATCTATGAATTTGCTTCTGCAAATTTTATAATCTGAAATTTTACTCGTAAGTGCAAGTTTGTAGCTTACACTTGCCACGATTGTCCCCGGTGAAATGAACTGATATAAACACTAAAACAATTTCCAGGCGTTGTTAGTGTGTGTGTAGTTGTGCACGAACGAGCCGATGCATGGAAGTGGGCGGACAGGAGCTGAGGAGGGTTTTAGCGCTAAACTCATCCAGTTTATGCGATCACATTTAACTGGAAATTTATTACAATGGGACCAGATTTTTCATCCGAGGTAGGTGAATATCCGACGGATTTATGTGATGATTTTATTGGAATTAATGTTAGGAAAAATCAGGACCTGCAGATGCCATCCAACTAGAGCGAAAACCCGATTTGTGCGACTTCGACTTAGGTGATTTTTACTGTATAAAGCGCATGAAAAATACAACTCACCATAACACTGAATCAGTGTAAGCCCCCTGAGCTTGTTTCTCTGATACTCATTTTTGCTGGCTTCTGGTTTGACTGGGTTCGGCCGATTTCACATGGAGCGTGGCTGCAGAGCTGCGGTGTCAAGCGCTGGAGAGTCAGTTTGATGGCTGGGTCTACCTCACTGCTATCCCCGGTGTTGATAAATAAAAATGGTAAATGGACTAGTTCTTACATAGCGCTTTTCTACTCTTGTTGAGCACTCAAAAATTTAAAGAAGCGTTATGTAGGTCAACCAACCGATTTCGTTAGACAGGCCTGAAGCTTCTGGGTTTAATTTTAGCGGTGACGTATCATGTGAGCAGAAACGTCTTGACACGTCAAGAGGAAGTCATGGAGGGAAGTAACGGAGCGAATCCGCCCATTTTTCAAAATAAAATATAGTTTAGGCGCAGATAATAAGTAAAACGGAAATAATTTAAGTTATTTATTCTTTATGTGCGGCCCGGTACCAAATGTCCCACGGCCCGGTACCGGTCCACGGCCCGGGGGTTGGGGACCTCTGTGCTAACATAACACATTTAGCTACATGACGCACAACGAACTGAGTACGTGTCTGGTATGTTAACGTAACATTAACAGTTATTCAGATAACCATAGCATAAAGAACATGCTAACAAGTTCACCAAACCATCAATCCATTGAATTCTTCATCCTCGGTGTCACTTCAAAAAAACTCCGCACACTCCATAGGTAGACAAAGCGCCACTTCCTCTTCTGTGTTGCTTTCGTCAGACTCGTCGTCAGTTGCAGTTCCAATTATTCCGGCCTTTCTGAATCCCGACAGGATGGTTTCGGTTGTTCCTGAAGCCCATGCTTTGTTGATCCATCCAATGACTTCCAGGAAAGTTGGGTGGCGCATTCTCCCGGTTGCCGTGAAGTTGTGCTCTCCATCCATCATCCACTGCTCCCACAGGTTACGCAAGACTGCCTTAAAGCTCCGGTTCACGGAGATGTCAAGTGGCTGAGTATTTTGGTTAATGTGTTAATAATTTGACATATAAGTCGCTCCGGAGTATAAGTCGCACCCCCAGCCAAACTATGAAAAAAGTGCGACTTATAGTCCGGAAAATACAGTACTCAGCCGGGGTTCCAAGGCTTCAGTGGATGAGTCATGAGAATCAAACCCAGCCATGAGGGAAATGTCTGCACACTGACAGAAGTTTTAGCGCTCGGTGGCTGATGACACAGTCCAGAGGAAGCTAGATCGTTTGTCTTTGTGTCGCATACAAATGACGATTTTCACACTGAGGTTATACTCAGCTGTAATGGAAAAGGACCGAAACCTAGCAGAGTCGAGCTCAGTAGTTCCTAGTGGAAAAGAGTGTTGATATTGCAGAAGGTGTCGTCTGATGGCTTCATTTGAACATAACAAAGCGGAGTTATGCTCAAACAGCAGCCTTTTCCTAAACTGAACTAGTTTTTAGTGGTTAAAGCTAAACAGTGGGTGAGGGTTAGCATCAAATATCCAAGCATGAACAATGGTCTAACTGCTGATGACCAGCCTCCAAACGTGGACTTATCTCTGCCAGAGCCGATGGAACAACATGAGTGTGTGACAGTGACATGCAGACAGTATCTGCCATTTCAGGGCTTTTTTCAAAGTGCTGAAACTATAAAAGACGACATTTAAACACATCTGTGTCAGTCAAAGGTCTTCTTCATTGTCACCATCTACAGGGTTTCTGCAGTGCACTGAAAGCCTGGTCCTCCGTAAACTGACCCTGGGCATGTGTGTGAACCTTAAGTTAGCTAATCTACATGTTGTCAGGCTAACCCTAACCCTAACCCAGGATGTATAACAAAACCTGGAAGCTTTAGTCTGGCTGTAAAGCCTTAACAATGCATTTGATCTAAATGTGAAGAGTAGGTGAGCATTGTATGTGTGTGTGGCTAAAGAGACAACAGTGTCATGAACTGCATTTAATAATTTCACACGCTCTGGCTTACATGCTGCTCACTCTGATGGCCAAAGGTTTGTGTGTCTTCCAGTGATGGTGATGGACATACCTGTCCGCTAGCAAACAACTGTCAGTGACAAAGTGCTGCTCGATTGGGCAAATCACTTCCTGTGTGGGCGTGGCTTAACAGAATGGATTTTTTTTTCTAAAGAGGGACCTTCACAGGCTGCAGATTTTTTTTTTCCCAATCTTCACTGAAACTTTACAGACAGTCTTCACCTCTTCAAAGTGAGCACACGCGTTTTAAGTACTGAAGACCATCCATCCAAACAGGAAGTGAGGTCCATACTTGGACCGTGGATTTTACACGGTCCCAAAGAAATTGCATCATGTTTGCACTACAATTGGTAAAACACTCTTTTTTCTGTCAATTTTTCCACCCATATTTTAACATGCTGGAGCGCTAATGGGAGCCCTGCCCTGCTCAGCTGCTCACAGCTGTATTTGTGACTTACTGTCTTATAATTAGAAGAAAAGATTTTGTAATTATGACAAAAGGTTAAGGTGGTTATCAGTCATCACTTCTTCAGAGAACAGGAGCAGTGACGCCACCTGATTTAACTGTCTGCTCTATGAAAGCTGTATGTACTGAACAGGAACTTGAACATCAATATGTGTGTTTTTTTCGCAAATGTCACTTCTGTAAATAGATGTCAACAGGAAGCCTGGTTTTGGTCAATTAAGTCCAGCATGTCCAATTAGATATCAACAGTTACACAGAAGAAACCAGATCACTCTCAGCAAAGCTTTGAAGAGTTCCTGCAGGAGTCAGCATCTTATACCTTTATTCTCATAATTACTAGATCCAGATTTTAATTCTGATCTTATTGAAAACACAGTATGAGATCCTTTTGTGATGTAAAGCAACTTGATACCTCCACCCTGCATTCTTGGCCTTTAACTGGATGGTTTCAGGTCATTCATCTTATTCTGTGAATAACACTGAGTTCCATTTGTTTTTCCAAATGTGGTGGTTGCTGGTGCAGCACCAATCAGCATACACCTATACCACTCAATTCATTTTCACTGCAATTTTATTTATATAGCGCCATAATTACAAGAACAGTCACCTCAAGGCGCTTTCTATTATAAGGTAAAGACCCTACAATAATACAGAGAAAACCCAACAATCAGATGACCCCCTATGAGCAGGCCCATTAAAACATTAAGTGGCTTCTCAAAAGAAACATTCACAAGTCTCCTTCACTGCATTCCTTCTTACACTTTTAAATTCACCAATAGACGGTTGCATGTTTAAATTGAGGTCTTTCTGTAAATTATTCCATGTCCAAGGTGCATAGTTCTCCATGGTCCCATAGAAGAAGGCCTGAGCTACAGCTTGGGCGGCTGTACATCAGGAGGTAGAGTAGGTCACGTACTAATTGGAAGGTTGGTGGTTTGATCCCTGGCTGCTCCAGTCTGCATGCCAAAGTATCCTTCTAATAATACTGCCTAAGGGAAGTATGTATAGTGTAAATAAAAGCACAGAACCCTGTGGAACTCCATAATTAACCTTAGTGAGACTCCCTATTTACATGAACAAATTGGAGTCTATTAGATAAATATGATTAAAACCACGGCAGCACAGTACCTTTAATACCTATGGCATGCTCTAATCTCTGTAATAAAATGTTATGGTCACAGTATCAAAAACAGCACTGAGGTCCAACAGGACAAGAACAAAGATGAGTCCACTGTCAGAGGCCCTGAGAAGATCATTTGTAACCTTCACTAAGGCTGTTTCTGTACTGTGATTTTAGATCATATTTTAGATGTTTGTGAGTTATAAACTGCTCAAAAAAATAAAGGGAACACTTACACAACAGGTGGAAATTATTGGCAATTAGCAAGACACACTCAATAAAAGAGTGGTTCTGCAGGTGTGGACCACAGACCACTTCTCAGTACCTATGCTTTCTGGCTGATGTTTTGGTCACTTTTATAATAATAATAATAATACATTTTATTTATGGGCGCCTTTCAGGGCACTCAAGGTCGCCTTACAGGTAAAAAACAACCAAAGAGGAAACAGCAAAAGAGAAAGCACAATTACACAATAAACAAAACAAAACAAAAAACAGATTAGTTACTTTTGAATGTTGGTGGTGCTTTCACACTCGTGTTGGCATGAGACAGACTCTACAACCCACACAAGTGGCTCAGGTAGTGCAGCTCATCCAGGATGGCACATCAATGCGAGCTGTGGCAAGAAGGTTTGCTGTGTCTGTCAGCGTAGTGTCCAGAGGCTGGAGCTGCTACCAGGAGACAGAACAGTACCCCAGGAGACGTGGAGGAGGCCGTAGGAGGGCAACAACCCAGCAGCAGGACCGCTACTTCCGCCTTTGTGCAAGGAGGAACAGGAGGAGCACTGCCAGAGCCCTGCAAAATGACCTCCAGCAGGCCACAACTGTGCATGTGTCTGCACAAACGGTTAGAAACCGACTCCATGAGGATGGTATGAGGGCCCAACATCCACAGATGGGGCTTGTGCTCACAGCCCAACACCATGCAGGACGCTTGGCATTTGCCTGAGAACACCAGGATTGGCACATTCGCCACTGGTCCCCTGTGCTCTTCACAGATGAAAGCAGGTTCACATTGAGCACATGTGACAGATGTGACAGAGTCTGGAGATGCTGTGGAGAGCGTTCTTCTGCCTGCAACATCCTTCAGCATGACCGGTTTGGCAGTGGGTCAATAATGCTGTGGGGTGGCATTCCTTTGGAGGGCCGCACAGCCCTCCATGTGCTCGCCAGAGGTAGCGTGACTGCCATTAGGTATCGAGATGAGATCCTCAAACCCCTTGTGAGACCATATGCTGGTGCGGTTGGCCCTGGGTTCCTCCTAATGCGGGACAATGCTAGACCTCATGTGGCTGGAGTGTGTCAGCAGTTCCTGCAAGAAGAAGGCATTGAAGCTATGGACTGGCCCGCCCGTTCCCCAGACCTGAATCCGATTGAGCACATCTGGGACATCATGTCTCACTCCATCCACCAACGTCACGTTGCACCACAGACTGTCCAGGAATTGGCGGATGCTTTGGTCCAGGTCTGGGAGGAGATCCCTCAGGAGACCATCTGCCACCTCATCAGGAGCATGCCCAGGCATTGTAGGGGGATCATACAGGCACGTGGAGGCCACGCACAATACTGAGCCTCATTTTGACTTGTTTTAAGGACATTACATCAAAGTTGGATCAGCCTGTAGTGTGTTTTTCCACTTTAATTTTGTGTGTGACTCCAAATCCAGGCCTCCATTGGTTAATAAATTTGATTTCCATTGATGATTTTTGTGTGATTTTGTTGTCAGCACATTGAACTTTGTACAGAACAAAGTATTCAATGAGAATGTTTCATTCATTCAGATCTAGGATGTATTTGAGTGTTCCCGTTATTTTTTTGAGCAGTCAGGCACTCCTGATTTGAGACTTACTTTTTCATAGGAGCCACAGTATCCAGAGTTGTACACGGTGAGGATGTAACACTATTAATTAGGTAATCGACCTCTGTGGGAGTTTAGGTAGCTGCTCTGCACTGTGTTGGCACATAGCATTGAAGAAGATAATGATGGAGGGATTATATCCTTAACCTTAGTTACAGGGCGTTCAGAAAGACTTCTACTGTAATGAAATGTATTCCTCACTGCTGTGTAATCTATTATTGTAAATTTAAACACTATTAAATATGTTCAGACAAAAGAAGGTTTTCAGCAAATACTGTTTCTGTGTCATATGTCAGGACAAGATCCAGAGTATGATTAAAGTGGTGGGTGGGCTCATTTACATTTTGAGAGAAGCCAGTTGAATCTAACAATAGATTAAATGCAGTGTTGAGGCTGTCATTTTCAGCATCTACATGGATGTTAAAATCACCCACTATAATGATTTTATCTGAACTGAGCACTGAATCAGATAAAAAGTCTGAGAAATCAGACAGAAACTCTGAGTAGGGACCAGGTGGACGATAGATAATAACAAATAAAACAGGTTTTTGATTTTCCCAATTAGGATGGACAAGACTAAGAGTCAGGCTTTCAAAAGAATTAAACTTTGTCTGGGTCTTTGATTAATTAATAAGCTGGAATTGAAGATTGCTGCTACTCCTCCTCCTCGACCTGTGCTTCGAGCATTCTGACAGTTAGTGTGACTCAGGGGTGTTGATTCATTTAAACTAACATATTCATCCTGCTGTAACCAGGTTTCTGTAGAATAAATCAATATGTTGATCAATTATTGATCAATCATTTACTGATAGGGACTTGGAAGAAAGAGACCTAATGTTTAATAATCCCCATTTAATTGTTTTATTCTTTGGTTCGTTTGAGGAAGTTATATTGTTTTTTTTATTTTTATGCTTAAATAGTTTTTGCTGATTTTAGCTTTGTTTTTTGGTGGTCTGGGAGCAGGCACCGACTATGGGGATGGGGTTTTGGGGGGATGGCAGGAGGAGAGAAGCTGCAGAGAGGCGTGTAAGACTGCAACTCTGCTTCCTTGTCTCAACCCTGGGTAGTCAGGTTTTAGGAGGGTTAATAAATTTGGCCAGATTTCTAGAAATGAGAGCTTCTTCATCCAAAGTGGGCTGGATGTGGTCTCTCCTAACAAGACTATCTAAGATTATCTATGAAGCCCACATCGTTTTTTGGACACCACTCAGACAGCGATTCAAAGAGAACATGCGGCTAAACACGTCATTGTTTTTGCAAAGTTACACACTGATTCACTATTAACTTTAGCGACCTCAGATTGGTGTAACTGGGTGTCATTACTGCCAATGTGAATTATTATTTTACTAAATTTGCATTTACAGCATCTGGTGTCGCTAGCATCACGTTTCTCAAAACAGAGTCGCCAGTAACCAGAGTTTGTTCTTTGTGTGTCGCCAAGTGGGGAAAAATGGTTAGAGGCGTGAACGGGTTGGTGGTGTACTGGGGGCTTCTGTTTAGGACTACGCTTCCTCCTCACAGTCACCCAGCAGGCCTGCTTTCCCTGCTGCTCAGGATCTGCTGGGGGGGAGCTAATGGCGGCTAAGCTACCATGGTCCGCACCAACTACAGGGGCCTGGCTAGATACTGGATTTTCCAGGGTGCAGAGCCGAGTCTCCAGTTCACTGAGCCTGGCCTCCAGAGCTACAAACAGACTACATTTATTACAAGTATCATTACTGCTAAAGGAGGCCGAGGAGTAACTAAACATGTGACACTCGGAGCAGGAAAGTGTAGGAGGGACAGGAGAAGAAGCCATGCTGGTAGTTAGTTGGCAGAGAGCTATGCTAATAGCTACACTAAGCTAGCAAATCCCTAACGCAGAGAATGTGCTTTGGATAAAGCACATGAAGATTACACTGTGAAAAAAGTTGTTATTTAGAGATTTATAATTCATCGAGCTACACAAAATGCCACCGTGCATTAGAACAGGAAGTGATACAATACCACAGTGAGAGCACTACTCAAGTCTCAAACCAGGGAACTTTCCTCGCTTAAATGTTCTTTGAGAGTATCTATACTGGAGAAGAGGAACAACCTTCAAACATGAAGTTCTAAGAACTTTGATCTGATATCCCTGTGTTGATGGTATTCCTACAATAATAATTAATGTGGTTCTAGTATCATCAACTGACCAATCACAGTGCTGCCATGTCATAGTACTTAACCTAAACTTAACCTTTAAAAAAATAAAACATAAAACTTTAGAATAAAACAAAGTGCAACTAAAACTTAAATAATGTGAAAAAGGTCAAATCTGAACTGAAATCATGGGTGAACACTGATATTTGGATTTACACCACTCTGAGGCGACTGCTGTTGGGGAAGTGGCCCCACCGATGGTATAAAGATCGACATGGCTGCCGTGATGCCCCCCATTTGGGTTCTCAGGCCTCGAAATGAGCGTTTCCTCAGTTACAGTCTTGGCTGAAAAAAAATGGATGGAGGGGTGGGTCTGACTGCAAAACCACACACTCATTGGCTGCTGACTTGTGACTTAGAACTCAGTAGCCAATGTGGTTATATACTACAGCTGATCCTCCATTTTGGAACACGGTATGACCAAGATTAATTTTTTATTCAGTAAGACCCAAAACAAGTGACTGAGCCCATAAACTCATTGTTTACAGAGGTCAGAGGTCATGAAGCTGTTTTCACATAGACTTCTGTAGGGCTGGAAGCCTTTTTGCAACCACAGGGAGTGCCCATTGGTGGGTATTAAATAAAATACAGGTACTGCACTTCTGTGTTGGCTTCACTTTTCAGAGAAGGAACCTATGTCCATCTTTGATACCGTCTAACTTGGACACTCAAAAAAGAAGGGACTTTCTCTACAAGAGCCGTGGAAAGGTTCCTGGGTATCTGTCCCACTGCGAGGCATCAGGGCGGCTGCACTGTGTGTTTGGGCATCATGTGTACACCTAAGCAGCTGCAGACACCGCAGCCCTTCAGCTGGAGAGGCTGAAGAGGAAGCAGCTCATCACAGAGCAGCACATAACAAACATATCCCCTTCCTCAAACAAACATGTCCCCGTCTCCACATTATCACCTTAACCTGAACAAAACGCCTCTTTCTGCTCGCCTGTGCATCCCGGCTACCTCAGCTTGTTTGTTAACACCAAAGAGAGGCAGAGAGAGGGGGGAAAAAAATCAATGTAATACTGCAGAACTATCAGATCATATGAAATTATGGATTCTTGGTCTGAGCATTCAGCCCTTGTCTGCCGAGCTGTGCAAATCAATTCAAACAGACACAAAGAGCAAACACACAGCGTAACACCACAATAGGAAATTGAAGCGAGCGGAGCCTCCCTTTTTAAAATATGCCGCTACATATTTGTTTTGTGGATTACCATTCTGAAATGAAATTTGAACAGTTACTTAAAATAATATGCAAAATATATTTCCTTCTCCTTCTATTTTTATTATGATTCCTCTCCTCTGAACCCCCCCCCCCCCCTCCTTCCTCCTGTTTGTTGGCGGAGGAGGGAGGGGGGAGCGATGGCGGCCACAGTGTAAACAGACACACGGCGCTGCTATGATGCTGATTATGTTTCCAAAACATATTTCGGGGCCTTATCCCCTTTGCTGGGAGTTGAGTATTTATCCTTTTTGGTTCCATATTGTCCTAAAACATCTCTCAGTGTACGTGAGGAGCAGTGGATTTAAACGCTGGGTCCCGTCAGGTGTTTAAAGGCCATCCTGCTCTCAGGTGGGCCTCTGCACTGTGGGGTATCTAAAGCGTGGATGCAGTGAACCCACAGCGTTCTCTAACCGTTCTTCTTGGTGGCCTCATTTTTGTCTTTTTCCCTGTTTCCTCTGTGCGGGATGTTATCGCAGATTGATGAGGTCCATTAATTGAATTTCATCTTTGGTGACACCTGAGCAGAATATGGATTAGAAATGCTGTTTGGAATGAAATCAGATTCACGCACCCACTCAATACATTCGCTCAATTCAAGTGCTTTTTTATGAACCAACAGTATCACATTGCAAAGAGAACAAAAGGCCTCTCGGATTATGTTCCACTGAGCTGCCTTTACACTGCTTTAAACCCTCACCCTCCTATATCACTGCTTCCTATCTCCGCCGCTCTGTGAAGGCACTAAAAATTTACACCCCACGCCTCTTCCTCCTCTTACTACTTTTTAAAGGGCCACTGTCCTACTTACCTACCTTTTCTTCTCCGGCGCTGCCCGTGTTTTCCCCATGGAGCCGGTCCTTTTTACCTTTAAACCCAGCAGAGAAAGTTTCAGACAGAAGCAGCACTGAAAAAGCAGCACTGTTCCTGCCTGGTGGTATTTAGCTTCAGATGTGAGTGATCTTTGGTGCTGTCCAATCCATCTTTAGCTCAACCACACAAGTTTTTATCTTTGAAGTTCTTTTTAATTCAGTTAGGTTTTTGGCACATATTTTCCTGTTGTTTGTAAGTAGGCAGCTCTTCATGTCTGCCTGCATCAGATACACAAAACTGCTGAGGATGAGTACTGCTGATGATTTTGGAGCGGGGCGAACTGTCGGTTGCCAGGCCGCAGTTGCAAATAAGAAATTATTCTTAATCTGTTTGCCTGGTTAAATAAAGGTTTAAATAAAAATACATAAAAACTTGGTTCGATAAAATATTACATCACTTCCTCTGGCGATGTAATTATCGCTAACTTTAAACCAAATATCGATAGCTTTAATAAAACAAATCCATGCCTGGCCACAGTCATTATTTCTATACATCACAGTCATTTCATGTCTCCTCATGGGGGCGCTCATCAAATAGGGCAATAAAACAATTCTTAATTTCAATTTCAGCTGCCAACAATTAAAAAACAAGATAATCAGGGTTTCTCTCCGTGTGTGTGTGTGTGTGTGTGTGTGTGTGTGTGTGTGTGTGTGTGTGTGTGTGTGTGTGTGTGTGTGTCTCCAAAGCCTCAGGGTCTCTCACCTGGATTGATTTTTGTGAAATGTGACCAAGTGCTTCAAATTTCAGAGGCTGCAAAAATTAATTTAAGCTCTGTTCAAAAACATAAGCTGGTTTTGTTTAGCTAACTTTAAGCATCAATATCACGTGATATTATTTCAATAGTAAAACTGAACCAGTTTCGGCTCTGAAGCAATCACAGCTAGAAGAAGATCCTGCTGTCAAATGTAGGTAAAAAAGAGAACTTTCATATACTCTGAATGGTTGTGAGCAGCTCCTTATCCCACAGGGTGATGTGGTTCTTGAAAGGTTACTCAGAATGCACTTTGTGAAGTTTCCTCCAGTGAATTATCAGAAACAGCTCAAACATCCAGGGTACCAGTGCTTGTTCCTGTTCCTTTACATCACAGACAATAAACTGCTGCAGTTTATTCAAACTACGATAGATCCATCGTACTGATGCTCAGAGTTAAAAGCACCACATTTCAAACCAAACCCATGAACTTCAGGGGCCTTTAAACCGTGGAATGAATTATATTTAAAGTTCAAGCGAATCTCACACAAGAAGACGATTCCATAAATGCTCTATGTCTTGTAAAGAATAATCAAGATTACAATATCAACAGATATAATCATGATTATGTTTTTTTTTAACCATAATTGGACAGCTGTGTTATCAAAGCAAAAAGACTGAAGTGGACAGAAGCTGCAGTGAAGGAGAAGAAGAAGAAACTTGTGATGTATCTTCAATGCTTATCATCATCATGAGAAACATACTGCTGTAGTATCTTTATAATATACTTGCTGTGTGATTTCCATCCCAAATATCTCCCCTAAGCCTAATGTCTTATAATCTATGAAAATACCTGCAACTTTATTCAAACTCTGTACTGATACAATCAATAGAACCACTCACACTGTCCAGTCAGGACGTTTGAACTGAAGAACATCCACGTCTAATGCTAAAGGCCGGGACAGTCGCTTTGTCTATGCGTGTATCAAAAAAGCCAAACCTTAGTGCCCAAGTTTAAGAACCTTACTTATCATCACTGAGGATAATTCAAATATTGGATGAACGTTTTTCAAACAATAAAAAACAAATACAGATTTTATTTTTCTCCAAAACCAAGCATTAGGGGTTCATTCCAACTCATCAGTATTTATTAGAAATATCTATCTATCTATCTATCTATCTATCTATCTATCTATCTATCTATCTATCTATCTATCTATCTATCTATCTGTCTGTCTGTCTGTCTGTCTATCTGTCTATCTATCTATCTATCTGCCATGTTTTGGGTGTTTCTTTTAGGGAAGCTGGAACATTATGGTGTCAGGGGCACAGTGCTCAGTTGGTTTAGTAGTTATGTGTATTAAAGGGAGCAATATGTATATATAAATGCTATAAAATCTCAACATGATCAAATGTGGAGACCCACAGGGATCATTATTGGAACCACTTCTCTTCCTTCTATATGTCTGCTCACTCCTCTGGTATTTTTGTCTGATAAAACACTAGATTATCTCCAACATATTATAAATGAGGAATTGATGTCTGATTTAAACGTAATAAATTACTGTTATGTGTTAGTAACATTATATTTCACTCAAACAGAAACCAGAAATATGTAGACGATATATGTATTCTGATAAATGGTACGTTCTTGAGAAGGTAAAATTTTTAGGGGGTTCACATTGATGAATTTCTGAATTTTAAGAGACATACTGACAAACTAATGAAGAATTGATCTAAATGTTGGTTTATTTTTTTAAATTAAGTCATTTTCTTCCATCCAAACATTACGTACTTTATACCAGTCGCTGTTTGAGCCTCATTTAAATTACTGTAATGTCATATGGTGCAATATTTATCCTACTTATCTTAAGAGACTACAGACTTTAGAAAAGAAAGTTATACAAGCCATATTAAGGTCCAAGGTAGATGCTCCCTCTGAGCCTCTTTTTCATGGTTACACACTTCTGAATGTAGCATCTTTCATAATGCCTGTGTTATGTATAATGTAGCATTTAGACTCAACAGAACAGGTGAGCTTATCCCAATTTATTTTTCCACTCACAAAACAAGATGAGGAAAAAGGGGACAGAAGTTAAGAAGTTAACTGTACACGTTTTAGTAGAGGTCCACAAATTTGGAATGAGCTTCAACGTACTAACAAAAGGTTAACATATTTCTCTGTCTTTAAACGGATTTTAAAACAACAGTCAATACTAAAATATGTTTGATTTTGAACCCTGTATAGTAGGGATCTTTTCAAGACCTGCAATAGTGCTCTATGAGGTTTATACTGTGAGCAGCACTTGGTGATGGAGGGAAGGAACCACTTCCTTTTAACAGGGAGACACTTCCAACAGAGCCAGACTCAGGGGGGGGGTGTCATCTGCTGATAAGCACTAATCAAGAGACAGAGAAGACCACTGATAGGGTTGAATGGCTCTGTCTAAGTCCTGGAATGGTTTGGTTTGGAAAAACTCCACCAAGTGAATTCATCTGATTTCTAAAAGACCAACAGCAGGAATATTATGAAACAGGAAAATTTCAGTTCCTATCAAAGGAGGCAGTTTTCAGGGCTGTCCTCCATCAGTGCTGCTGTTCTCATTAACAATCAAACTTCTGGCAACAGCTGTGGAATAACAGAGGGACAGACTGAGCATCAGCTGTCACTATATGCTGATGATGCTACGCTGTTTATTCCAAAATTACACATATCAGCTCCAGCTTCCTTCTGTTTAATAAAACTTGTTGGTGAAAATGAGAACAGGATCTCACCTTCTTAGGTTTAATGTGGTAGAAAGATGCACATAATTAGGGACACAAATTGTGGCCAAAATGTGATTTTTGTCTGAGTATATAAATGATGATCATTGTCTTTATTTTTTAAACTCATTCACCTTGAACTGGCCTTGGCATGTAGCATTTTTGTAGCTGAAGTAAAGTGAAGATCTCAATATCACTGCAACATGGAACTAAATTCACTGGCAGATATGTAAATAATGGTACCTGAGACGCTCCAGTGATGTCGTACTGCTGCAAAATGAAAAAAGACTGAGATCTCTTACAGCCCAGACAAACAGTGCCTTATCAAGAAAAGTGAACAGCAGGAAAATGCATGTTGCATGATTTATATGAAGCAAAACAAGAATAAAACATATTTGCACTGTGCACTGAAACAAATGAGGTTTCACTCTATATCAGGAAAATCAATACAATAACAGGCTGTGTGCGCTGTGCACCCCGTGTGCATGCTTAATAAGAACGCCTCTCTGCAGCCTGCAAACTTACACATCATGATCTCAAGAACCTTCTTCTCTTTTTTTAAGCTCCATTCTCGAGCCCCTCATTCGGGATTTGGTTTGAAAAGTGGGGTGTTAAGTACTAAAACCACAGTTCAGAAGAGGCTTATGTTAAAAGAGTCATCCTGAGACATCCTGAGACCCACCGCCTTAAAAGGGGGGGGGTAGGCAGAGCACCGTGATGCTATCATCTCCCTTAACTCCTGTACACCCCACAATCCATTTCCACCTGCCGTCAACCTGCACGCACCTGTCACAGACTTATACAAATACTTATCTCCTGCTATCCGGGCAGGCAAACGCCTCAGAGGGAAGGCTGTGGGTGGGTATGTGTGTGTGCTGGAAAAGAGACAATCAAAGAGAGCAGAGAGAGAGAAAGTCAGTCACTGATAAAGAGAGAGATGGGGACAGAAAGGAGCGATTGGGTTGGGAAGCGGTAATATCCTCTGAGCACTCTCCTATCAGTGGGGCGACAAAGCGGAGTGAAGCCCAGGTATTAGCCTTCCCTCTCTCTCCCTCCACGTACCTCTGCTTCCATGGAGCGCCGTCTATTTTAAGCCATTCCTTCAACACGCCGTGTCAAACAAGCCTGAAATCCCTGCTAATACTAGTTACCCCTGAAACACTGATCTTACTGCTTTCACTAGACAAGATACACACACACACACACACACACACACACACACACACACACACACACACACACACACAGAGGAGAAAAGTTAAGGAGGAAAAAAGTGTTTTGACGTTGCCTTTACATTTTGAGCCCATTAAATCCCAGGATCTGTCTCACTTCTACCTGGATTTTTTTTTTTATTCTCAGAGATAAGCCAAATTAATATGAACTCACCAGGGCCGGTTTGAAATGCTTTGTGTTATCCAAAGCCCTGCGCTCCATCTCCCTCTCACTCACACTGTCTCAAAGTTATCACGAGGCCCGCGATAGCCTTTAAACAAGCAAGGTGAAGTGCTTTAATTAAAACTAGCAGCATTTCTTGGGAAAAATGAGGAGGAACACTTCATAATCTATCACACCGAAGGGCTTCCCCTCTGGTGGCTGAAGGAAAAGGAGCTGCCCGTCTCTTAAGCAGAGGCATAAAAGATGGGCACGTTAAAGAGATGCACATGGAGAGCCCTCACCTTGGAGACAACAGTGAAAGGCTTTTGATGCATGCTCCCCGCTGCACACGGGCCACAATATATTCTCTTAAAAGTAGTGACGCAAATCAAGATTCAGAAGGGCTCGGCGTGCTTCTTCTTCTCCCTCATGTTAAGTGCAGCGCTGCACTTAACATGAGGGAGAAACCCGCACGCACGCCATGTAAATCAATCTGAGTTATAAACTTTATGCAATATACCCACAGCTTTCATTGCTTCAGTAATGCACATTTACATACAGGCTACACAAGCATGCGTGTATACACACACACACACACACACACACACACACACACACATAAGAAATGGAGTGTGTTTTTTTTCCTGAGTCAAAGATAATACAATTCATTTTTTCTTATTTCCTTACAATACATCTTTCAGTTCTGCCTTTTCCGTGCATGAAATTCATTTTCTAATGGAAATATTTGTTTTGTAAATCAAATATGTATTATGCACAGAATGCAAAGCACAAATTAAATTATGTTAATGAAATGAAAGAGATATGAAATGCATATTTCATGGACAAAACATAACCCTGCCGAACAGCCATTTCTTGATAAAATCTTTAAACACAATCTCATTCGGAGAAAGACATATTGCCATGGCAGATAGCACCTCATTAAAATGGTCTCCTTTAATATCAGTGCTTAGTATATATGGGATTGTAAATAACCACTGGGGAAGAGGAACCAATAATGAAATACTGTCTTTAATAGCTTGCCATTGATGTCAGCATAAAAAGTCTACTAGAGGAATATTGGAAATTGGGTGTGCACACACATAGTCAAAAGCTGTAAATGATTGCATATTTAAATAGAGCTGACTAAGGAAAAGATGATATAGATATTAGTAATAGGCAGAAAATTATGCTGACCTTACATAATTCCACAAAAAAGCCCGGACTGTTTTAAATTTTATATTGGTTACACTTAATGAATAATAGATTCTGTAGCTGTTGTTGTGCAGTCCATGATGTTAATAAAAGCCTAAGAATAGGAGCCCTGCTCTGCCCAGCCGACTAGCAAATGAACTAGACTGGCTTTTCAGCAGAAATAAATACGGCAATAAATACAAAGGGAGGTGTGGGGGGGGGGGGGTGAGGGGGGAGGAAAAACAAGAGAAAACAGGAGAGGAAGAGGAAGGTGCAAAGAGACATTTAGAGAACAAGGCGGGAAAGAAGAGGAGCAGGAAAACGAGCGGGTTTGTCGGCGGTGAGATGATGCTTCAGACGGGACTCCTCACAACAAACTGCATCATTAAACTCTGACCAGCAGTAAAATGACTTCTGTTAAAAGGACAGTTCAACATTTATGGAAATACTGCTTGATTTGAGGATCAGAGGAAGAATCAAAAGTCAACTTTTGGTCACAAGAAACACCAATCCAGCCTGCTCACATTCCCACCGTCCACAGAAACACTCGAGCTGTCCTTTGTTATGTACTGAGTTTACACAGGAGTGAGATGGGTCTGTCCCTCCCAACTCATCGCGTTCGGACACCCAGAAAACCCCCAAAACCACCATCGTTTCCAAACCTAAAGAAGTTGTTTCAGTGCCTAAAGCTCACCGAGCTTAAAAATACAAACTACAAAGGACACGCAGCTGACCAGCCTTTGGTTTGCTCCACCACCCCGTCTTCATCCTGAAATACTGAGTGAGTAGAACAGGACCTTTATCCAAAACATTCCAAAAACATATTCCAAAATTTCATTCATTACTGTTTGTAAATCCCAAGGAAGCCCTTACTTTCCATACTGCTGCTTTAAAGAGTGCAAGGGTTAACCTGATGAAGGGTCATATTTTAGCCCACACCACCTCTTCCTACTGTTAATGTCCCAAACTCTGACCTCACCCGTCCATCATTTATCGCTGAAGGACCATAAGCTCTCTGCACATTATGTAATCTGTTCCTACCGCGAGCCAGCTGCTCACCATACTCCCACTCTCAAACTCAAACACCTGGGATCACTTTGAGATGTTCAGCAGCGATCAAATCCAGCTCGGTGTGACGTATCAATCGATCGGGGTGAAAGGATCGATACCAGACCACGAGTCCTAAATAAAATCCATGACACGCCTCTCTGAGCAGTGTTTTTATGCTGTAATGGGAGCGTGCACAGCCATCATTAAACACTTTTTCAATGTCAGCCAACTTCTTTATTATTTCCAGAAAGAAATAATCCAATTAAACATTTTATTGTGTTTTTGATTAATATCATTGTGCTCAGACTTGATTCAGAAAGGAGAAGAGACGGGACACACCGAGGAGAGGAAGGGGAGACGCAGATGCTGTAAGGAAGGAGATGAGAGGGAAACCAATGCTACCAGAAAAAACAGGTGACGTAGACGAGTTTAAACACACCTGAGGTCCATTCAGGAGCCAATCAGCAGCGAGGATGCTGGAGTCTGCTTTGCTTTCAGCGTGTGTGCACACACACCTTTAAAAGGGAGGGGATTTCTAGGTGTGATCCACACAGAAACCTGGTACAACACAGGTCATGATATAAAAGGCAGCAGGAAGGAAGTGACAGGGCTGTTCGGCTCCATGAGGAGTTTCCATTTGAAGGAGGAGGAAGAGGAGCAGGAGGTTTGTCTGAGGGCCACGAGGACGAAGGTTCGTCCAAGAGCGAGCGCATGTCTGACCGGAGGTCACCACACTCAGTCACTTTACATCAACCTCACTGTACATGCCAAGTGTACCTCCTGTCCACTCCCACTTCCTCATTTCCAGTGAACTTCCCTGTTTTTCTTGTCTTCTTCACTGCTCGTTAGCTCCTCGTCTGCACAGCCATTTATTTGAATCTGCTGCTCAGTGCAAAACATGTTGTTCCTTCTTCTTCTGCCTGCTGAACCAACTGTGTTTGAGGCGCTCGTCTGTTTAACGTGCTGCAGATCTTAGTGTCTTGTCACATTGTAGCAAATATCTATCTCCTGCTAACTTCTAACGCAGCTAAACCTTGTAAATAATCTTCTTCGTGGCCGCCTGCATGTTAAACGTTATTGTAACAGCTGGGAGAACAGCCACACTGATTTGAGTGTGATTTTTGGGAAGTGAAGGAGCGTTTGGACCCAGAAATGATTCATGACTGAACAGAGCAGATAAAGAGGTGGGTGTGAACTGCAGGGTGGATGGATGGATCCATTTCACCTGGGAAACGAGTTATTGTTTTAGACTTATTAACTCCTTTTATTCAGTTTGCACTTGCACTTTGGTTTAGGAACAGTCGTGATGTCTCCTACCCACAGGGTAGGACTGTAGTCTGACCAGTCAATCAACAGCGTCATGGCTACAGCGTGCACATCACTGCCAGTCATAAACAAGACTCCTCCTCCAGCTCGAAGCAGCAACTCGCCCGGAGCGGACAATCCGCCCTGTTCTGGCTTCATGTTTTTTTTTTTCTATATGTCTCTTGTATCAGTGTCCTTGCAATCTCGCAGAAAAGCAGCTTAAACTAATGGTGCTACAGGTAGAAACGCCGGCCGACTGTGAAGGAAAATCAGCGTGCAGCCCGTCTCTGATCCGTGCTCTGTCTTAACACAAACCATTGTCCCCAGCAGGCTCCCTCTTTTCCTGCACAGAGTGTAGAAACTTGGTAAATGTAGACAAAGAGCATATTGTGATGAGTTGACACATTGTTTCTGAGTGGAGCACAAGAGGGAAAAGAACAATGGCACAATGAATCCCCATTTTCTCAAAGCTTAAAAAGACCCAGGAAAGGAAAGACGTTCACATTTTAAAATGGGACACAGCATATAGGCAATTAACACTATTCTTCTGCTTTCCCTTTGAATCCTTGAAGAAAATACTGTTGAAGAAAGGATACCAATGGTAAATTTGGTGGTAGAGAGAGGTGACCTTGTTAGGTAATTAACATCTTATTCTGAGTTTAATTAGACAAACTAAATCAATTCAACCTGGGTATGAAAAGAGGGCGCCTCTGAAAACAGGAAAGGGAGAAGGAAGGTAAATTCTGTTTTAATTGTATGAAAGCATTAAAAATGCACCTGTTCGCCGGCAAATTGCCTCACTCATGGAAATCCACAGGGAGAAGCAGCCCCTATTCAAAATAGCATCAAGTTGTTAAGATAGCTATTTATGTGCTTGGGTACATGGAAAAGGAAAACAGAGGAGGGGGGAGGAAATCCAAATTATGTTCCTTGTTGTTCGCAGTCCCCCTTGTTAGGGATTCTAAACAATGCCTCAGAAACTTTTTAGATTTAGTGCTGTGTGTCTCTGTTGGCTTGTCTTCACCAGCCAAACCCTGTCTTAACCCCCTTTGGTGTGCAGCAAATAGACTCAACCTCCCTGCAATCATTTCCTTGATGTTTTCATCCTCTCTTCTCCATCTTTCTTCTTCCCTCTCCTCTCTTCTCTTGAGTCCCCGAGCTATTGCTTTATTTGCATCTGGTCCAAAAATAAAATAAAACGGGCCTGCTTCCCTGTCAGGATGTGTTGAATGACAGGCCGGTGAAGGCAGACTGTACACGAATCAGGGATTCATCGGGACTTTAATTGAGACCGGGTCCAGAGGTCACGAAGTTAACGTAGCGGGGAAGCTCTGGCCTCGTAATCAAGATTGATAGCATGACAGAAGCCACCCGACACCGCGCCGGCACGCGTGCTCGCAGGTATGCTGAAATGTGGTGAGGCGCAGTGGATGATATGTGCTAATACCGCAGCTGACAGTTTTCACAGTATTCACATAAACAAAGTTGCGATAACCCCCGATGACCCCCACAGCCCCAAGATGGCTGCTCCTGCCGGAGCCCGGAGTTCAAACGGGTTTCCAGGGAAAAAGCTGTGATTTTCCTCTGGGGACAGGACGTCGTTCTTACGCACAGTGGGACAAACCTGCTTGGTATATAAATAACACCAAAATGGGATTTTAAAGCCCTTATTAAACCATTTAACAGGTGAATTTTCTGAACTGAATATTTGTAAAATCAGGTGTGAGCTCCTTTAAACGTGACCCTTTGTGAGGTGAGTGCATGCACAGGAAAGCGTAGGCTGCCTCTGAGGAGCAGAATAAACACACTGTGAGTGCCACTGAGCGTATTGGATGCATTCACTGCTCCAAAGCAGGACCTGCTTCCTTTCTTTGCTCTCTTGCTGTCGACCTCACAATCAAACAGGTTTGCAGAACCTGACGAAATTAAAACTGAGTTTTTGTTTGGATTTTGTTGAGTTTTCTGATCAAATCACGACATTTATTTTAGGTGTGTGCGCCTCATTGAACTAACAGACCGCCCAAGAGGGCAGAGCTCCAGTTTGCTGAGTGAAATTCGAGGATTTTGATTGGATGTTACTGATCAGCAGGTATCTGTGAGATGCTCCTGTGCAGTCTGTGGATGCAGACCGACAGCCACGCTAGCACGAGCAACGTAGCACTCCACCCTCTCGGGGTCATTTCTGGCTCCAAAAACTAACATAATGCTAAAGCTTCAAATACAGTTTGTGTAATACTGTTGTAGCACCCGACCCATGTAGCTAATAGGTAAACATCATTTAAAGACAGGGGTATTGTAGTACTATGGGCGGGGCCCTGGGTTCTTTAATTTATTGGCTTCCGTACTAACCTGTATTGATAAGAAATTTGGTGATTGGTGCCTCCACTTAGCAGAATACAACCCTTTGGCCTTTAATCCTACTAAGAATTGTTATCATCCAGTGTTGAAACACGTTTCTCTGGTTCAAATTTAATAAACAGGGGAAAATCCTTACACGAAAGAAATAACACACACAGGATTCTTAACCTCAAAAATATAGAATTTAGTAATCAAAATTAATATTTGCAACTTCAAATAAACACAATAAGAGTACAAAATAATTACTTCAATTAGGGTCTCTTCAAAACACCTGTAAATAAATCAAATTACTTGTGAAAACAATAGTCCTGCAGCTCACACACACACTCACACACTCAAGCTGCAACTCAATATCAGTCCTTTAAAATAAAATAAAACAAACGGTGCAGGCCTGTGTCGACGCTGGGGTGCGGTGTGGTCAGAAACTTTATGACCCTTTCGCTTGCAAAGCAAGCAGAACAAAACAATAAAATAATAAGCACGTGCAATTTGAGTACTCACAACCTCGAGCAGTCAGTCAGTCAGCAACCTGGTTAATGTTAGTCGCTGGTAACCTTTAGGGAATCATTCGTGAGGGCGACGAGGGCGTCCGGCAACGGCTTCGGTCTCCGACACAAAATCCAAGCAAGATGGCGACTCCTGGATACTTCTATGCTCCGTCACGTAGCAAGGGGGAAAAAAAAGTCCAAGGATAGTCTCCTGGTCCTACACGTTAGCGAGCATATAAAATATCTTAGTCTTGCTTTATAATCGCTCTCATTTAAACTACTAACAGCATCGGCACACATTAACAACTTAGCAACTTAGACAGCTACTATATTATACATGTGCGACACGGCTAGCAAGCTAATATGCTATCCGCGATTAGCATCTCCATTTTAACATACTGCATCTGACAGAAACAGTTCAATACAACTTTCAAAGGAATATTTACCTTCGGATGTTTCAAAGTCCTTAACACAGAATGGCAAACTCTGCATTCACCACGATGAAAGGCACTTATACTCCGATACGATCAGCGGTCAACACACACGTTTGATGTACGTCTGTGGCATCTCTGTACCTCTCGCGCACCTGCCCTCTACTAGGTCAACCTCACATCCCGCCCCCACAATCCCTTGATTGGTTACATAGGTCACAAACAACCAATACAAATAAACACAAGTCAAGACTGACATTCTGATGCTCAGTGAGGATAGGTTGTACACAACACAAAATGCGTGAAAGTGCAGTGAAACTAATTAAAGTGACATACTACTTTATTAACAAACAAAATGATTTGGTCCACTATTGTTTTAACACAACTCACTTATGAACTTTATAAAAACTGTACATGAACTATTAGTTATTTGAACATTTTAAAACTATTTACTCATGCCCATAATCATTATGGACTGGGCTACACCCTCCCTCTTCTAAAAAGGTAGATGTCCTCATCTAACCCTGGCTCTTCTGCCTGAGGTAGTTAAGGGTTTCCTTTCTTGTTTTGATGATCTCTTGAAAGGTGTAGACTCTCTGAATGGATTAATACCTTCGCCCTGTGAACCAAGGTTCAACTGAATAACCATCCCATGATGCACAATGGTTACAGGTTCCTCAGTAGGATGTCCAGGTTCATCATAAGTCAAGCGTATGACTGGCTTAACTTCGCGCTGAGATTTCCTAACTACTGGTGTCTCTTTGCATTTCACAGCTCTTTTCGAAACAGAAGGAGATTCCTGCGTCATCTCAGTTTCTGTAGGCTGGGACTGCAACTCTTCATCTTCCGAGTCTTGAGAGCTAGTGTCATCCGACAACTCCTCTCTTTGTCTAACTGGGTCAGTTTCACTTTGCTCACTGTCTGATGCCTGTGAACTCTCATCAACAGAACTTGGGTATGGTTTCTCCAGATGGTGGGTGTGCAAAAGCTGTTGTTTCACCTCATCCATATCCAAGGATGAGTACTCACGCACACCTTCAAATTCCAAGTCTGATGAAGCAGAGTCGCTGGTTACTTGCTCAGACAACGAAGACTGTTTGGGGGTTTTCCTTACACTCTGCAGCCTTGTGACTGCTGGTTTTGTGACTTTTTTCTCGTTTTCCACTGAATGTGGCATTCTGACCAGGTAACCAATTGGCAAGAGATGATCTCTATGGAGGGTTTTAATGACTCCAGAGCCTTGTTCTGGCTTCACTTGATAAACAGGTAGATTGGGCAACTTCTTCACTACCACATAGGGAGTAGATCTCCAACGATCTTGAAGTTTGTGTTTCCCCTTCAGGCCAAGGTTTCTTAACAACACTCTGTCACCCTCTGCCAATGGTTGATCTCGAACATGTTGATCTAACGAGACTTGTTTCTCATGTGATTTTTGGTTGCGGCTTCCATTGCTAGTTTGTAAGCCTGTTGCAGATCTTGTCTCATCTGTTTGACATACTTAAGATGTGACACTTCACTTGTCCCATCCACAACTGTGCCAAAACAAATGTCAACTGGAAGTCTTGCTTCACGTCCAAACATTAAAAAGTAGGGAGAATGTCCTGTGGCATCATTTTTTGTGCAATTATATGCATGCACTAGATGACTGATGTATTGACTCCAGTTCCTTTTGTTTGCTGTGTCCAGCGTACCAAGCATGGACAAGAGTGTTCTGTTGAATCGTTCAGGTTGAGCATCACCTTGTGGGTGATATGGGGATGTGCGAGACTTTCGTATGCCAAGCATAGAGAGAAGCTCCTTTATCAAGCGACTCTCAAAGTCTCTGCCTTGATCCGAATGGATTCTTGCGGGAAGACCATAATGCACAAAGTATTTTTCCCACAATACTCTTGCAACAGTAGTAGCTTTTTGATTTTTTGTAGGGAACGCCTGTGCATATCTCGTGAAATGGTCTGTCACTACTAACACATTTGCAACCCCTCTACTGTCGGGTTCTATTTGCAAAAAGTCAATGCACACTAAATCTAAGGGACCATTGCTAGTGATCTGATTCAATGGAGTTGAATGCTGGGGAAGAGTCTTCCTGGAGACACATCTTCCACATGTTTTTATATATTGTTCAACTTCAGCGATCATGCGGGGCCAATAGAATCTGTCTCTGAGCAGCTCAGAGGTTTTGTCTATTCCCAAATGTCCACAATCATCATGTAGTGACCTGAGTACTACACTTCGGTATCGCTGTGGCAAAACAAGTTGATTTATCTCTCTATCTGATGGTGTTTGTCTGGTTCTATATAGAACTCCATCTTTTAGCTCCAACTTAGAGATTTCTCTGCTAAGCAAAGCAACATCGGGGGGATCATTCTGAGATTGAACATGCATCTTGCCAGCTTCAAGAGCTGTTTTCACTGGACCGATGACAGGATCCAAATCTTGTGCAGACTTAAGCTCTCTTGGGCTTAGCTGATCAATGGCATCTGAGCTCAAGTGCGTTGGATAAGCATACACATCAGGGATGACCGTCGGTGGGACACCAAGTTGGTCAGCCAATCTAGTAGGGACACTGGGTGTTTCAACAACACAAGCTCGCCTACAGATTGCTTTAATGCCTGATGGTGGGATGTCTGTCCAGTTTCTGACATCTTCAGTTGCGTACTGTCGGGAGAGCAAGTCAGCGTCAGTGTTCTGACGGCCAGGACGGTACTGGATGCTGAAGTCATAGGTAGCAAGGGCAGCTAACCAGCGATGTCCTGTGGCATTTAGCCGGGCTGAGGACAGCACATAGGTTAAGGGGTTATTATCAGTTCTTACAGTAAACTTAGCTCCATACAAATAGTCATGAAATTTATCTACCACTGCCCACTTCAGCGCTAAAAACTCTAGCTGATGGACAGGGTATCGCAGTTCAGAATGGCTAAGTTTTCGGCTCGCAAATGCTACAGGCCGTAGACCTTCTGGGTGTTCCTGATATAGCACTGCACCTAAACCACTCATACTGGCGTCAACATGCAGTATGTATGGTTTACTTGGGTCTGCAAATGCTAACACTGGAGCATTTATGAGACAGTCAATGATTTTTCTGAATGCATCTCGACAGGACTGGTCCCACCGTTCGCCAAAAGGTTCAGATGCTTTGAAATACACCTTAGAGGTGCCTGGGGCTTGTGCTTGTCTCCCTTTCTGAGCTGGGGGGTAGCCCTTTGTAAGTTCAGTCAGTGGGCGAACAATGCTGGAGTAGTTCGCAATGAATCTCCGATAGTAGCCACAGAAACCAAGGAAGGACTTCAAAGACTTGAGATCAGTGGGTTCCTTCCAGTCTTTTACCACGTTCACTTTCTCGGGATCAGTGGCAATACCAGATTCTGAGACAATGTGGCCCACATATTTAACACTTGGTTGACAAAACTGGCATTTGTCAATTGACACTTTTAGGCCAACCTCTTGCAAGCGATCCAAAACTTTCAGCAATCGTTGTTCATGCTCCTCAAGAGTCTTTCCAAAGACAATAATGTCATCAAGATAGACAATGACTTGGAGAAGGTGCATATCACCCACGGCTTTCTCCATAAGCCGCTGAAAAGTGGCTGGGGCTCCAGTGATGCCCTGGGGCATCCTCTCAAATTGATAAAATCCGAGGGGACAGATGAATGCGGTCTTCTCCTTATCCTCTTCAGCCATGGCTATCTGATAATATCCACTCCGAAGATCCAGTACTGAGAACCATCGGCTGCCTGTGAGGCAATCCAAGGCATCATCAATGCGCGGCATTGTGTACTGATCCGGTATAGTGCGACTGTTCAGGGTCCGATAATCGATGCAGATCCTGATGGTTCCATTCTTTTTGCGCACTACCACAATGGGTGAGGCATAAGGACTTCGGGACTCTTTCAGAATGCCAGCAGCCAGTAGCTGCTGTATGTGTCGCCTTACATCGTCAATATCAGCTGGGGCTAAGCGACGTGATCGTTCTCTAAAAGGAGTGGGATCACTGACACGTATTTGGTGCTCAACTCCTCGTGCCAAACCAACATCCCATTCATTGAGAGAGAAAGCATTTCGTCTCTCAGCAAGTTTTCGGCTAAGCCGTTTCTTCCACTCCTCAGGAACTGGTGAGTCTCCAAAATCAAAGAGCTCGGGGTCAAGGAGGTCAGTGGTTGAGTTGGAAGGCTGAGGTAAGGCTACAGTATCTACTGCATACATTTCTGCAATGACAGTGCCAACCTGAATAGACGTGGGTTTTTGTGATTCATTGTGCAAAAGGACAGTGAAACTATTGGAGTCAATGTCTCTGTTAGGGAGCACTCCGGGCTGTACAAATACACCAGCCGGAAGATGCTGCGTCACAGGAGCTTCAACAAGAATAATGTCTTGAGAAGAGAAAGTCGGTTTCTCCACTTTACAGGTGGCATAACACTTCTCACCAGGAGCTATAGACAGTAGGCCTGGGCCTTGCCATTTCACTTGCCCAACTGCCTCATCAATAGCTTTTGACTGGGGGTTCAGGGTTTGTGTCTGTAGCTTTTCATAGACTGCTTGTATTCTCAAAGAGTGTACTTTGTTCTGACTGCCACTTTCTTTTGAAAGCTCCCACAGTCTGCGGAAGAGAAAGGCATTAGTGCCTACAATGACAGGCACTTGGCTGCAATGTTGTGGCTCGGGACACACAAGAGCAAGAACAGTGATTGGCCCTTTTACTCCTGCCAAGTCCTCTGGGAACTCCATGTCCACTACCACATAACCTCTGTAAGGGTACTCTGAATCAGCGAGACCCCATATAGCTAGATGAGAAATAGGACGAATAGGGACATGTGACAGATGTTTCTTGTACCACTCTTCAAAGATAATGGTTATAGTGGAACCAGAATCCATGAGGGCATCACAAGGAAGTTCATTAACTTTTATTTTTACCACAGATGATGGACCTACCAGACCTTCAGGTAAGTTAGTGTCTGTCTCTGGAATATGGACTTTATTGACTCTAGCAATAGATTCATCGGAACCTTTGCTGGATTCTTTTGGTCCACAAGTTGCTCCGCGCACTTGGCGAATGAGCTTTTTTATGACCTTCTGTGTATTTGCTGGAGCTGTGCATTTTGATGCAATGTGCCCATTTTCACCACATCTATAGCAGAAATATTCAGAAGACTCTGCTACAAACTGGCTTCTAGAAGTAGCACACTGTGGATTTGCAGCTGTTTTGTGGCTAGAATAGTTCGCTGTTGCGGTTGAGCCTGATTTGGTTTTCACAGTCATCACACTTATCTGTTCCTTTAGAGCTTTCAGTTCTTTCTTTAAAGACTGTATTTCGGGGTTTGACTCAGCTCTTACTTTCTTCTTATCCTTGGACTTTTTTGTAGTTTTATCATTTTCTGATTTAGACAATTTGTTCACTTGCTCACTCAGGGCGGATTTTAATTCTTCAATCTCAGCTCGAAGTTCAAGTTGCTGACTATTTGCCAACTCGTTTTCCTTTTCCACCTGCACTGCATGCACACGCTGGTGGTGCACAGGTTTGCTGAGACTGTGCCTGGCGGCTTCACGTTCTTCCTCCGCACGAATTTCTTTGAGCAAGGTTAGGAAAGCAGGAGGATCATGCCTCCTCTCTCGCAAGTTCAACTTAAGCAACATGAGATCAGACTCAGTTGCTCCTTTTATAAGCTGCTCAAGCCTAGCTTTGTTGGCGGCGCTAACTGGGAGACCACCTCTCTTAATTACTTTACAGAGGGATCTTTCAAGTCTGCGCAAAAACTCTGACAAGGGCTCACCAGACTCCTGGCGAAGAGACCTGAAAGACAAATAAAGGTCTTCTCCTGACTCTGAGGTTCCAAAAGTACTTTCTATTGCTTCTATGTACTCCAAATGACTAGCATCAGGATTCGACAAGCGTACAGCCTGAAGGATCTCCAAAGCCGGACCTTTAAGACTCTCAACTATCCTGCGTCTTTTCTCTTTTTCTGAACACTCATACTCTTCTACCATAAGCTTGGCCTGTTCAAGCCAGTTATCCAAACACTCCTCACCTAGTGGGACAGGGCTGATTCCAGAAAAAGTCCTTAAACGTCTATAGTTGTTGCTTTCAGTGGGTTTTGTGGTTTTATGCAACACTTCCCCTACAGCGCGAATAATAGACTCTGGAGTGCTATTCACTTCTGTGGCGGAACCACACATTGGATAAATGTCTTCCATTGTTTTTCCTTGTTCTTGGAGGAACTGTGCTAGTTTCTCTGAGAACTCATCTGCACTGCTCTCTTTGCGCTGAGCTACCACTATCTTCCAGCCATGCCCCCTGGCAGGCAAGAAGACTTCACATGGGACTCTAGAGGGATCGATTGGCTCACGACATTCGCAAAGCACGCTTAATGCCTGGTGTTTGGCGTCAAACATTTTTCCTCTTACCCTTACTTTTCCCAGTGCTTTTATGGTTTCCAGTGCTTCCTCAATGCAAGAGATGTCGTCATCTTCGGGGACTCCAAGTACCATAAGGGCATGTGTTAGCTCTATACCCTCCCCTCTACACCAGTTACTTAACTCCAACTGCGAGGAATTACTCAAACTTGCCATTATTTTGTCTTATGTGCTTGCAGGCTTGACCATGAGAAAGAGTCTCAACTACTTGACATTAAAATATATACCTTATTAGGGAAAATATCCCAGCGGTGCCTCCAATTTGTGTAGCACCCGACCCATGTAGCTAATAGGTAAACATCATTTAAAGACAGGGGTATTGTAGTACTATGGGCGGGGCCCTGGGTTCTTTAATTTATTGGCTTCCGTACTAACCTGTATTGATAAGAAATTTGGTGATTGGTGCCTCCACTTAGCAGAATACAACCCTTTGGCCTTTAATCCTACTAAGAATTGTTATCATCCAGTGTTGAAACACGTTTCTCTGGTTCAAATTTAATAAACAGGGGAAAATCCTTACACGAAAGAAATAACACACACAGGATTCTTAACCTCAAAAATATAGAATTTAGTAATCAAAATTAATATTTGCAACTTCAAATAAACACAATAAGAGTACAAAATAATTACTTCAATTAGGGTCTCTTCAAAACACCTGTAAATAAATCAAATTACTTGTGAAAACAATAGTCCTGCAGCTCACACACACACTCACACACTCAAGCTGCAACTCAATATCAGTCCTTTAAGATAAAATAAAACAAACGGTGCAGGCCTGTGTCGACGCTGGGGTGCGGTGTGGTCAGAAACTTTATGACCCTTTCGCTTGCAAAGCAAGCAGAACAAAACAATAAAATAATAAGCACGTGCAATTTGAGTACTCACAACCTCGAGCAGTCAGTCAGTCAGCAACCTGGTTAATGTTAGTCGCTGGTAACCTTTAGGGAATCATTCGTGAGGGCGACGAGGGCGTCCGGCAACGGCTTCGGTCTCCGACACAAAATCCAAGCAAGATGGCGACTCCTGGATACTTCTATGCTCCGTCACGTAGCAAGGGGGAAAAAAAAGTCCAAGGATAGTCTCCTGGTCCTACACGTTAGCGAGCATATAAAATATCTTAGTCTTGCTTTATAATCGCTCTCATTTAAACTACTAACAGCATCGGCACACATTAACAACTTAGCAACTTAGACAGCTACTATATTATACATGTGCGACACGGCTAGCAAGCTAATATGCTATCCGCGATTAGCATCTCCATTTTAACATACTGCATCTGACAGAAACAGTTCAATACAACTTTCAAAGGAATATTTACCTTCGGATGTTTCAAAGTCCTTAACACAGAATGGCAAACTCTGCATTCACCACGATGAAAGGCACTTATACTCCGATACGATCAGCGGTCAACACACACGTTTGATGTACGTCTGTGGCATCTCTGTACCTCTCGCGCACCTGCCCTCTACTAGGTCAACCTCACATCCCGCCCCCACAATCCCTTGATTGGTTACATAGGTCACAAACAACCAATACAAATAAACACAAGTCAAGACTGACATTCTGATGCTCAGTGAGGATAGGTTGTACACAACACAAAATGCGTGAAAGTGCAGTGAAACTAATTAAAGTGACATACTACTTTATTAACAAACAAAATGATTTGGTCCACTATTGTTTTAACACAACTCACTTATGAACTTTATAAAAACTGTACATGAACTATTAGTTATTTGAACATTTTAAAACTATTTACTCATGCCCATAATCATTATGGACTGGGCTACACCGTCTATTCTTGTTTAGACTCTTGATTGTCACTGTGCATGCAAGTTACACAATGAAATTTAAAATGCAGTCCTTCCAGGTGCCTCAGACAATAAATAATAAAAGTATGAGCAGTAAAATAACAAATAAAACAGAATACATAATAATAAAATTTAAATTATACAGCAATAAGTTCCTGTGGAGACCAACCTTCCCAGACTGCATACGGTCAGTGATTAAAGGGCAAAAGATGTATTTACATTTGAATGTATTTAATTTCAGGAAAAAGCTCAGCTGGAGTTCTTGCTTCATCAGAGCAGACATTGCTAAAACAACAGGACGTGACTGCAGAACAGACGGCAGATGCAGACATCGTTTCGCTGGTGGGAACGAGTCGTTGCTAAAATGGCGAGGCCTGCCGCTGGTTGGAGTCCGCTGTTGTTCTGCAGCCAAAATGCATGCTGCAGGTACTGAGCATGCTCCTTCTCCACTGTAATTGCTCTAATAATGCGACCCTCACCTCCCGGCCCGTCGAGTGCAGCTTTTTCTCTGCTTTTCAGAAAAGGGACAAGCACAAAGCTGAGAGGAAGAGACAGAAGGAGAGACAGAGAAAAATAAGAGAGGCCAGGCCACCGTGAAAAGACAGGCAGTGAACAAAACCACTCCACCTTGCATGAGACGAGCGCCGATTGGCAGTGCTTCATCTGGCCTCAATTATACAGACTAATTAGAGTTTCACAATTTTCTTGTTTGAAGTATAAAGAAATGACAATGGAGGTCATGTGAAAAGCTCTAATGCAGAGCGTTATGGCGTAAAAAATCCAAGACCTTAATCCAACAGTACCATGTGCCCTCAATGATAACACCGAAGACAATAAAGAAAGCGCTAAAATATGTTGTCCTCCATCCCTACCTCCTTAAGTCCTTTCCTTCCTCCATCCGTGCTTTCCTCTCTTTTTTCATTCTGAGCCCCCAGTTTTTTTTTAATTTTATGCCATCTGGCCCTCTCATCTTCCACCATAAAAAAAAGAAAACTAATTCATGTTCCGAGTCATCCGCATGATGAATAGTGCAGGTCCAGGTGCTACCGGTGTAAAAAAAGAAAGAGCGAGAGGCGGGGAGGGATGGAAAGGGAGAGACAGTGACAGATAGAAAAAGGGAAACAGAGTCAGAGAAAAGCAAAATTACATGTGTGCACTAATTATGTCTGTAAGCTATTAAAAACAAGGCCTCATTTTAAAGGAGAATCTTGGATTTTAATATGAAGCCCACATGTTCACAGCAGAGAAACAGCGGTCGGTTTTTGAAGGCGTTAAAATGGCCTCTGCTTTTGTGGGTAAAACACTGAAGGTTCGTTTTAACCCAAATTATCGTTCCCCAAACTAAAGCAGTTTCATTGCATCTCTGCCTTTTCCAGATAACGCGGTTATGCTGACCTTCACCCTGTGCTGGGCTGCTTTGAGAGGTTCTCAGATGGCAGACTGCTCCCTCTGGGCTGAGCGAAGGAGTTTAGGTGTCTCAGGATCGAGCGAGGGGAAGGTGGAGTGTGAGATGGACAGGACCGGACCGCCATGGTGTCGAGAGCTGAGCACGAATGCAAATGCAAAGCAGAAGTAAATGGGTGGATGGAAAGAGCAGTTTGGGATGCTAAATTTAACCGAACAGCAACTGAAAACCAAAGTAATAAATCCCTAAAATAAAGCGATCCATGGCAGGATGTGTGCAGATGCAGAGACCTGCACTGTAAACACGGGGCAGGTGATGGAGAACCAACCACCCAAACTTTTGCTCTTACGGCTCAGTAATGAGATCTTTCCATCATCTCGAGCTAAACTGTGAGAGTTTGGATGAAAACGCTGCTGTAGAGCAGAGGAACGTGGACTTGATAATAATAATAATCATAATTAAAAATAAAATCCAATTAATTGCACTGCAGTGCTGCATTAAACCCGACTAAACTTTTCAGGACAAATAAGAGTTAGGTTTAGATAAGCTCTGATTTAATCTGATGGCTGAGAGGTGAAATACAGCAGACCGTACACCTGTTACACCTGCCAGGTTGGGCACTCTCATCGTCTCCCGCTCTCTCTCTGTCCCTCTGTTGCTAAAAAGTTTTCTATTGAAGAGATTCAATCAGGATAATGAATCTGAGTCCAGGCAGCAATTTTCCTCACATAAAGAGGATATGGAGCATGCTGAATGAAAAGCACAGAGCAGGTAAAAGGCCACCGGTTCTTCACGCTGGGAGTGTGTGTGCATTGACTTTGGTGTATGTTTCTGCATTCATATATTTATGTGTTTACATCAGAGGCTTTTAGGCTCTATCAGTAATAATCCAAAGAAGCTGGAAGATTTCTCTGGAGTTGGACTGTTAGAGACGGTCGTCGTAACTTTTCCGTTCCCACGTCGTCTCTTCGACTTCTCTCCGAATCGTCACATCTGGGCTAGTTCTGCTTTTTTTTATGTCCAAACAGGAGAGTCCTCTCTCATGTCTCCTGTCATCGCTTCATCTCTTGAATAATTTCTGTAAATCAAGCCGAGAAGCTAAAGTCCACCTTTGGTTGAACTGGTTTAGGTGACTCTGGACCTCTGACCTCTGACCTCTGACCAGAGTCCCGGCTCTTTTCCAGAGCCAATCAGATATAAGTTAAATCCAAAATGGCCTCAGCGGATCACGTACTGCGTTTCTTTCAGACGCTGCTGGTGTCACAGAGATACACACAAGGTCTGCAGCAATGTTAGATGCCAAAAGATAAATGAGGCTTACCCGTCCTGTTTGAATGTGACACCCAAAGCTCCTTTACAGCTGTCCATCAGAGCTCCAACACCAAAGGTGTGTTTCTGTGAGGTGTCACGATTATCACGACTACAGCTGCTTTGAAACACTGCTGCCAGACTCCTGACTGCTACATGTCATCCTATTTCACAGGCACCTGTATGGGTCAGGACTCAGTTTAATATTATTTTGCTCATATGTAAGTGTTTGACCTCCGAGTATCAGACTTTTAACAGTTTCATGTCCCACTCTGTGTGTTGGGGTCAGCAGACTGGACTGAAACTCTGGAACATCATATCCTGTAAATGGAGAGTCTGTGCTGGGACCAATGCTATTTACACTATACGTGCTTCCCTTAGGCACTATTATTAGAAGACAGTTTCATTTTCATTACCTTGGCCTCCAGGAACACTGTGAGGAATCTCTGAGCCATCTTTGACCCTGAACCCTCCCTTAGTTTTACTGTTAGTAAACAATGATGACGTAGGTAGTGACGCACGCGCAGTTTGGAAACGGAAGTACGGCGGAGTTCAATAGCATTTCAATGTACGAGAAGGGATTATCAACGAAAGATCGTGAAAACTACCTGCAAAACTTAATTTTGACCACCAGCAACAGACTCGGATCCCTGTGGTACGTTCGCAAGTGCCCCAGTATCCGTGGGTGGATATATATATATATATATATATATATATATATATATATATATATATATATATATATATATATATATATATATATATATATATATATATATATATATATATATGCAGCACATATAAATCACTCGATGCTTACAGTTATGTTGTTTGCAGCCGTGTACTGAACATCAAATATCCTGACACAGACTCTGAGTTTTGTGTCTTGAAGGCAGAAGTTCTTCCAGGTCAAAGACAAGGAAACAGGAGCGCTGTGTCTGAGGCTCGGGTCATTGTGAACAAGTCAGAGAGCTACGTCCTCACAGTGAACTGTACCTGCATGGCAGCCTGAGTACTTCATCAAACTGCTTTTCTAGCTTGTTAAGAGTTTTCTGACTGCAGATATTAGTGATTTACAATGAAATATATATATACTGTTCCAGTCACACTGTGAGACTCGCTCAACCATTCATATGTGAGTCTGCTCAGACTTTTGACTGGCACTGCATTTTGTAATCTATAGTGTGATTAAATATTAATTTAAAAATCAGGACTCTCTGAGTCCAGCGATGCCTCACCTGTAAATAGCCACACTACAGTTTAAAAGCCAAACAGCCTACCATCTGATACTGTTTACTTTAGATACCTGACATCCCGGTATAAACAGAGTAGATAAATAACTTTACCTTCAAACGTGAGCATTTCTGATCCTCTCCTCAGTCCTGATCGTGTCCTCGGTCCAATTTTTATCAGTACATTTGATGGCTTGTTGTAACCACAGACGCCTCCATTTTCTCTCAAACAGCCGTGATCCTGTGGGATTCGGTACAACTTTAGTCCACTTTTGGTAGAGTAGAAATTCTGACAGCCAAACACGCAACAGCAGACATTTTGATGCTGATATTAAATCACGTTTAAACGCTGCGCGGTCTCCTCGTTCTTACTGATTTGAATGGAGCAGCAGTTCACTTCTGTTGCCAAAATGTGCGCATCCTTTGATGACGTAGGCTGTAAAAGGGTCTATAGGCCTAGGCTGCTGGGGGTTCCCATGATGCACTGAGTGTTTCTTTTCATTCACCTCTTTTCACTCTGTTTATACTCCACTCTGTATTTAATCATTAGTTATTATTAATCTCTGTCTCTCTCCCCCCTCAGCAGATGACCCCCCCTCCCTGAGCCTGGTTCTGCTGGAGGTTTCTTCCTGTTAAAGGGAGTTTTTCCTTCCCACTGTCACCAAGTGCTGCTCATAGGGGGGTTGTCTGTATTCTTTTGCTCTCTAACGTTGCCTTTATGTCACAAAATCAAGAGTCATGAGACAACTTGTGAGTTGGCGCTGTGGAAATAAAGCTGAACTAAACTGAACAGCCCTCCACAACAAGTTGTTTACGTCACTAATTCTTCAAATCTCAACTAAACACCTTTTTCATCGGCTTTTCAGTTTCCTCTTCTCATCTTTAGTGAACAGTATTAAATGCTTTTTTGTTCTATTAGTGTTTCAAATTCATTTTTATAAATTGTTTTAAAAACTTTTTGTCTTTTTTTCCCTTTCCCACATGTTCCTCGTTAAATTACTGTTAATTATAATCAGTGGTTTAATTGATTGCTTGAATTGCTTGTCATGCAGCACTCTGGTTAACATGTTGTGTTTAAATGTGCGTTATCAGTAAACTGACGTGTCTTATTTGATGCCTCGACAATGAGAACAGGCTGAACATCCCACGATATTTGTAATAAATAGCTAAAATACAGATGATGTTCAGATAATAGCAGAAATTTCAAAAAGACAATCGAACGTCATTAATGGAACTAATATTTCTGTCCCAACAACCCCCATTTCCTGTGAACCCTCGACCAAGATGGGTTTGATGTCACAGAGGGACCAAAGGTTCACAGAGAGTTCACTGATTGGCTGAGCTGCAGCAGGACTTTGGCGAGCGTGGGTTTGAATGTTCAGGCTTTAATCGTGGTTTAAACCCGTTATAATCAAAAAGGTTCATATTTCTGATGGCCAGTGCTGCAGTGGATGTTGGCTTCACAGACTCAGTGACTGTGGGAGGATGAGGATGAGTAAATTCCAGTGGAGCTCGCCCACAGGTAGATCCTCACAGACTGTCTGTAGTTATTTGGCCAAGAAGGGAACCTTAACATTTTCACAATATGAAAAATCCAATATCGTTTATAATTCTGAAGCGTCACACTGCCTGCTAACATCACACTGTGTGCCATTATCCGTCCACAATAGCCGGCTCTGCAGCACCTGAACGCTGTGGTCAATAAACCCTCAGAGGGACTGCCGAGCTGCGATAGAGATGCCAGGACTGGCTGTGGCTGTAATGAACTCTTAGGACCAGGACGTCCTGTTTGTGTGTGTGTGTGTCTGTGCATGTGTGTGCGTGAACACGTAACAGCATGAGTGTCCGTGAGTGCAAGATTACAGACACATATGTGCATTTAGTGGTATGCACAGTGGTGATGGATAATGAGCATGCACGTCTGGCAGCGTGCGCGCGTGCGTGTGTGTGTGTGTGTGTGTGTGTGAGATCGAGCCCAGCAGCTCATCAGTGTCAGGGCTGAAAAGGTTGTGGGATGAATGAGAGCAGAGAATCAAAGAGAGATTACACGTCTGACCATGTATCATCCTCGATATATTGAACGCAGCCTTTGTGGAGATGGGGGCCGCTTATAAAAAGTGGCATTGTGCGGCGGCTGAAAGAGCGTGTGGGCTCAACTCCATGACTAATCTGTCCCCCCGCATTATTTTATTCAATCTTCCCCCGACTTTATGTCTTCGACATTTTGCTACACTCAGTAACTTTGAGTTGAATGGACAATTTTAAAGATTTTTAAAAGGCATTTGCTCAGGCCCGTATGCTGAGAGAACAAAAAAAGAGACTATCTCTTTGTTTCAGTGCATAATTTATGAGTAAAAACGGCCCTCCGACTAATTCTAGCAGGCAGGGAAAGTCTCGAGCACATTCTTTTTAGACTCAATATTGAAAAGAGTGTTGAATTTCTAAAGGGAAACATTTGATAATACATAAAAGGATTCCCTTTCTCTTTCTAGCTTCTATAACCCACTTCACCCCACGAACTCACTTAGACAAAAATATATATATTTATATTCAGTGGCACACGAGCGCACCGCGTTCACTCTGCGTGCTGTGATGGATCCTGACTGGAAAAGGATGTCACACACAGCACGGAGCCGCGTACGGCACGGCGACATTTAGGAAACTATTTCTTAAACACATCATGGAGTGACGCAGGGACCTGATTCCTCCCTGAGCAGATTCCTCTGGAGAGCTGGTGTATAATCTGACAAAAAGATGCAACAGCTTTTGGAAAATCTGGCAGTCTTATGTGGATTTTATGGTGACACCACAACAGAAATCACAATTATTTTGGTCAATAATTGCAATCCCAGTTATTTAATATGATTAGACTACAACATTGTGCGTTTATCAAATTAAAAGCAGGTTTTGTTACAGAGGATTTACTGTGACTATAACTCAAATGGAAAACAAAGGGGGGTGGGGGGGGCACGGTTCTCCTGTAGAGGTCATGTAGTCCAGACCAGTGTGTGTATTTGACCATGGTTTGACTACAGGAGGTGTAAAACACCTAAAGAGATGAAAGTCCCAGAGTTTAAGCACAAACTGGAAATAAAAACACAGACACAGCTGCCGTGTGTGAGAGTGTCACACAGACACCGATACCTGCAGGTAAAGGTGCGCTCTCTCTCTGCCGGCTCTCCCTTAAAGGAAAGGTTAAGGGTTCAATTTAAAATAATAATATAAAAGCATTTTTAGTGCAATAAATGCATTTAAATGTTTAATCAGCTCACATGGTTACCACTAATTAAGTGACTGACTGACCGCTTAATCATTTTAGTGATACAGCATTAAATTTGATGAGGACAAAGGGGAGCTTGATTTTCTTTAAACTTTACACCTTCAGTCTTTTATGTTCATTATCATTAATACTACTTTATTTACACTCTGTATATTTTACCTTTTCCAAAGAAAACCGCTGCTTGGTTCCTATTAAAATGAGGAGTATACTGGAAACATGCTCACAAACATCCAAATCAAATCCCAGAATCTCACTCAGCAAACTGGAGCGCCGCCTTCTTGTACGGTCTGTTAGTCCAATGAAGCCACAGCAGCCATATCATTGGTCAGATAATTGCATTAGAAATGCTCCAACAGCACCAACACGGTCCAGAGGTCCAGTTCAGGGACTCCAGTTAGCTGAGGTGAAGCCTAGCAGACAGCTAGCAGCTACAGCCACCTGTGTCACCATCCGTCTGTCAGTCAAAGAGGCCACGCCCCTAATAATGCAAACATTATTAAAACAGGTGAGTTATAGAAACATCCTCCCCCCCTACAGCTGTTATGAAGGAGGAAATTATGCACAGAGACCAAAGCAGTTTCTGTCTCAGCTGTAAACATGTTTATTTCTGCTGGAAACTTTTAACATGGGAGTCTATGGGGACTGACTCACTGCTGCCTCTGCTGGACTGCAGAGGAACTGCAGGTTTTAATTCTTCGGGTTGTCACTAGATTTTACAAAAATACAATGAAATTCAGCACGGTGGTGTGGTGGTTAGCACTGTTGCCTCACAGCTAGAAGGACATCTAGAAGGTCTGGGTTTGAATCCACCGTGGCCCGGGCCTCTCTGTCTGGAGTTTGCATGTCCTCTCCATTTTCTCCGGGTACTCCGGTTTCCTCCCACAGTCCAAAGACATACACTTACTGGAGTTAGGTCACTCTAAACTGCCCATAGGTGTGAATGTGAGTGTGAATGGTTGTCTGTCTCTCTGTGTTAGCCCTGCGACAGGCTGGTGACCTGTACAGGTGTACCCTGCCTCTTGCCCTATGACAGCTGGAATAGGCTCCAGCCCCCCCGCGACCCTGAACAGGATGAGCAGAAGAGGATGGATGGGCAACAAAATTTGATGTGCTGCTTCAGGTCAGTACCTTTAGGCAGCTTTATTTAGTAAATATAAAGACAATAGAGACATGTAAACCTTGTAAGTGTGTCACAGTGAGGCAGAGGTACATGAAAAATAAACTATATAATTTTTGGACAGTCAAAGATGTAATTATTGCACACTGTGGAAGTTCAGTAAAGGCTATTTTCATTTTGCTGTTATTAGCACTTAAGCTACATGCTGCTGATTAAATGGCAGAAACTTCACACCACCACTGTCATCTTAGTCAAACTCAGCTTTCTCTTCCTCTCCTTTTCTTCCTCACTCATACCCATGCAAAGAGACACACACACACACACACACACAAAACACTCCTCTTTACCTTCAAAAAGCCAGGGGAAGGCAGTCTGCATGAATAAATAGTCTAAGTGCTTATATTTCTGTTCCTGCTTACCCAACTGCTAACAAGACCCAGTTCACAGTCAATGAGCTACTTCGGCATTCATGAGGATCACTGACAGTCACTTTGCATTCAACGCCAATCACAAACAGCAGAAAAAAGAGCACACACACACTAACACACAAAGAAATGTGATTACAAGAGGTATTCTGCGGTGCTTCAGCATTCCCCAGTGTTTTACCAAAATAAAACCGGCATCCCACACCCAGGCAGGCAGGCGGGCTGCTGCTCGCACATACATGAGAGCAGCAAGCAGGAAAACATGATTACCCTCCACGCATTTAGAGGTCACAAGCATTAGGAGATTAGGTAAAGTAAGCAATCATCATTTGGATATTTGACGATGAAACTATCCTGTTAAATTGATTATAGTGGTGCACGGGGCAGGAGAGGCTGAGAGCCACACCTGGCGACATATGGAGTGTGTGTGTGTGTGTGTGTGTGTGTGTGTGTGTGTGTGTGTGTGTGTGTGTGTGTGTGTGTGTGTGTGTGTGTGTGTGTGTGTGTGTGTGACAGTGATTTCCTATCACATGGCATAATGTGCCACACCTGTCCTCCTCTGCTCTGCTCCTCTGTACCTTCTCTGTATGCATGAGCTTTGTCAGGAAGATTTACAGAATAATTGCAGTGTACCAGTCCAACCAGCAAACTGCTCCCTGGGTCTTACTGGGATTTGAACGTCCATACAGTGAAGGAAGGCTGCATAAGGAAAAATAAGTTTGGGGCAATAAAGTAATAACCTCACTGTTACTGGGAGTCTACAGGTGAAGACATTTTGAAGCCTTTCAGGAATTTTGCTGTTTCTCATGTTTCCCAGGCATGAGCTACAACCATGAGGGTAGCTGTTATTTCAATAAGGAGAGATCATTAGGAGGAATTGAACATGAGTTATTGATATACAGAATTCAATTAAGCTATTTTGTGATTAGACTCTGATGGCCCATCATGGCAGAATGGAGTCCCAGCAATGACAGGAATTAGGGCAGGACCCCCCGGAGTCTAGACGCTGGTGAAGATAAAGATGGAGGCTTGGATGGAGCAATGAGTGACTTTGGTAAAGTGGAGATGGGGAGGGGGTGGGTTGCATGAATGAGTCTGCAAGGGAGAATGAAAGGTAAGCAGTGAGATTTAAAGTATGCAGAGTGGAGGCTGATTGGTTTGAAGAAGGCAGGCAGAAAGATGATTGGACTAGAGCAATGATGTCAGCTCTGAACACAGGTGAGTGATTGCGGATCTTCCTTAGTGAACTTACGTAAAAGCTTCACCTTATTAGCCTGTTGTTGTTCACTGTGACATTAAATCAGGACAGATGCACTGTAAACTACGCCTGAAAACATTTAAGGCCTTTTATGAGTCCCAGCAAACATTTCGACATGGAATAACTACCAGCCGGTGGTCTTCACTGCTCAAGGTACTTCCTGAATGTCATCTGGACATCCTTGTTAGACTTTCTGGGAAGAGAGAATTTCTGTTAAGGAATTGGTCTGCATTATTGTTTATTGATTAGAACAAAGAATACAGCAAACATCCAGATGGCATGGCGGTGCACAAGGTTCTGCTGGCTGGTTCTTTCTGGGTTCTTGCTGTGTATGTGTGGGTTCTCTCAGGATACTGGAGCTTCCTCCAGCCCAAACACATGCTCGTTAGGTTAACTGGTGAATCTAAATTGCCCATAGATGTGAATGTGAGTGTAAATAGTTGTCTGTCTCTCTGTGTTAGCCCTGCATCAGACTGGTGACCTGTCCGGGTGTACTTCCTGTTAAAAGGGAGTTTTTCCTTCCCACTGTCACCAAGTGCTGCCCAAGTTGATTTAATATTTTGGTTGGTTGGCTGATGGATTTTTGTCATGTGTGAGTCCCCCAAATTAAAAACAAAGTTACTTTCAGAAACTTGTTACCGCAGCTTTTCTTTCCTTAATTACAACTTAACAGTCTCTAAACATAATCTTTATTTATTAGGTGCAAGTATACAGTTTGGATTTTTCTCTGCAGAGCCTGAAACTAATGAGAAAGATTTATTTGTATGTTCTTGTCTTTTCCCACTGATGTTTTGGAAAAGGTTTTTCATAGTTCTCTAATAATCTTCAATCTAAAAGCACAACATAATCAAACATCACTGCTTAAATATGAATAAGGAAGGGGTCGAAGTGCACTTTTTGCTGTGGAAAGTATTAAAACATTCTCACCTACGTGCACTGCCTCACACTCACAAGCATTGCTGCTATATCCGTCAGCAGCTCAAGATCTCAGTGAAAGCCCTGGAGGAGGCAGAGAGAAAACATGCTGGAAATACCCGGAGTTTAAAGTGCTAAAGTGAAGACTAAAACACAGATTTATTCAGCAGAAGCCAAAGACCAGGGGAGAGTTTTAACACATTTACACCAGAGAGCCCTCTGAGGAGAGACGCACCAGTGGGTGGTTGTGTGAGAGCTTATTTGAGTATGTGGTGTATTTCTGTGTGTGTGTGTCTGTGTGCGCGCGCGTGTGCGTGCATACTCCCATCGGTGCGTTCATCGCTCTTATCCGTACACCCACCTTTTTCTTGGTTTTGAGACAATCTCCCAGGATGCCTATTCTACATTAAACAGTGCTTTGAAGACAATTGAGCTGAGACCCAGGCTGATCAAGGCTCCCTTATCCCTCCCAGCACATCTATTATCAAAGCCTTCGTACCATTACCGTCATTATACACTATGTATTATTATTATTATTTTCAAATGCAGCGCTGAGAGCAGGCGAGAGACGGGGGCCGCCGTAAACAAATCTATTATTGGTGATGAATTGCATAATAACACAGGCATAATGCCATTCTCTCACAAAACTGGTGAAGGTGCTGAACTGGAAAAAGTACCCCGTCTGTAAAATTTGAATAAACAATGGGCGAGAGAGGGAGAGAGACAAAGATGGAGCGGTCGTTAGATGCTGTGTCTTTACTTGAACGTTAAAGACTGTTTGCTTAGCTCGCGGTCCCGCGCCGTCATCTCCGTTTGCTACCAGCCGTGCACGTCGTTAAAGATTTAAGAGGAAGCGGCGTTTATGATGAGAGACCTCTGAACTCTGGGTTCTTTGATGGCATCTGCATTTGTAAGAGTTTTTGAGCAATGAACATGCCCGAGTGCTGCCTTTTAGTTGTTCATCTGATTGCTGTATTTGCTAATCTCCTTTTAGGTCGCACATTAAAAGAGCAGGCCTCTAAAGTCTGCCCACCGAGCATTTTATTAGGAACATCAGACTGAGAATGCCTCGCTCTGGTGTCACAGATTTCTACAAGATCTTTCAAACTTAAAAGGATTACACACAAAACACCTTTTTCTGAACACGTTAATGTTAACATAAACTTCCTCGATGACCGGTGGCTCTCCAGAGCTCTCGTTTTTCATTCCAGCAGTCTAAAGATTAGAATGGATGAAAAAAAGCCAAATTAAGCTGCCTTTTTTCAGTTATTTTCGGTCTGAGGAAAACCCTGGAAGTGACGTCAGTCTTCACAGCTTTCTCTGGAGCTTGTTTCACCTCTCATTCGAGAGGCTTCTTCAGCTGAAAACCAAAAAGTGGAGAGTCTCAGGTATTTAAACCATAGTGGGGTTGTCCCTTTGGAGGAGCTTGGTGACCAAATATTGATTATGTGCATCATCACATGAGCCGAGATATGAAAAAGGTGTTGGTCATTACCACCAGGGGCTTTGGATGAAACCACTGTGAAACCTTGCCCCACCCTAACATGTGACCTATTGAGGTCACCTGAAATAAGGTGGGAGTAGGGGCTGGGGCACCTGGGAATGGATATCAAGACTGCATTGTAGGTGGCTGACAGTTGGTGCCATAATCCACCTCCTCTGTTCAGTGATGCTCGTTCACAGTGGACATAGATGCTTCTTTAACTCCTCTTTCAGACCATCTGCCTTCACAGTCCTCAAAGAGTGACCTTTAACCTGTAGGTGCAGATGTACAGCTGAGTCCTATCGAGGTGGCTCTTCTATGTTGTGTGTTTGTGGAGCAGCTGTTTGGTCTCTCCAATGTAGAGGTCCGAGCTCTCCTCGCTGCACTGCACAGCTCGTGTTTGGGAGTTTTGGGAGAGACGACCGTGACCTGGATGACTGAGAACCTACACGTACATATCGTCTCAGCTTTCCTGTCGATCCAGCCAGTCCAGCCTGGTCTCACAGCAAAACGGCATGAATCATGAAAAATCCTTCATGGACACGAACACCTTTTCCTAAACCTCATCTAAGTCTGTGATGTGTTTGACTTTGACTTGGGTCTCAGGCACGATCTCCTCTATCACCAACCTCCAACCTCAAATAAGGACTTTGCCTTTGAAAAGAAGAAGATATTAATTGCGTGTACACAGATGTGCATATGAGAGCAGACAGATGAATGATCATTTCAGAAACTACTGTGAGCCTGCGCTAGTCCGTGAGAAGAGAATGGAGGGAAATGCTCGTGGATAAAGACCTCTTCCAAAAGAGCTCCAGCTGTGTCCTCATTTGATGTGTGAATAAGAGAGTCCCAAACGCTGCTGCTTGCAGGGAACGACCGGAAAGAAGATCCAGAGAATTTTTCTCCCATAAAGAGTCTTCGGCCTCGGAGAGCCACGGAAAGCTGCTTCAAGTGAAAGCTGAAAGACTGCTCTGAAATCAATCCAGACATCACGACCCTGATCGCAGAGGAAGTGACAATCTGCCCGCTCTGTCAGCGCCGCTGATGATACACGTCGACGCAGATGCAGATGAATTATGGACCTGCCTTCTTGGATAAGAGTGAGAGGAGCAAACTGTGAGATGGCGGCGGATGCTGTGAGATTCTGGTTAGCGAAAGAAGTTTCATCCTAACGCAGACGCACTCGCCTCCTCGTCTCGTCTTCACGTTGATGTGCAGTGTGGGTACAGTCCGCCATGTTTTTGTCCGCTGTTACGTTACGCTCAGCTTTAAATTGAAAGCAATGAAACGATCTGCAGCAATTTGATGTCACTACCCAGAATGCACCGTGACAAAAACTACTGAAAGGTTTTTTTTCGTTTTTCATAAAAACTAAGACATGAGTTGTTTGTATCGACATACTCAGGGTTCAGATTTAGGAATGACTGCATCACATTATTCCAGCACAGTCGAGCTGTGAAATCCTCCCCCCCGCGTGACTGTTGGTGGCGTCAGTCGAACCCAGTGATGATGTCACATGGGCGCCGGCTCCTTTGTGTGTTATCACGCTGTGTTGAAAACACTTTTGGTGCGAACACACTCATTTAAATGATGAGGCCCAAAGATTTCTTCAACAGCAGAGGCTGAAGCTGCTGAAGGGCCGGACTGATGGATGTCACACCTCCAACCCCCATCGTTAACGACCGCTTCGTCACTACGGCCACTGTTAACGCTGAAATTTCCGTTTTACTGCATCCGGTGAGGACAGAACACATTCTTCTTCTTCGGTTTTATTGGCAGCTGTGAAACACATTTTCTACCCAAGTTTGAGGTATACAGGTGTATGATGGGGAGTGACGAGCATGTCCCACCATCTTGCACTTCTGGGTATTTACTTTGAAGCACTGTGAGAATTAATTTTAGTTCAGTCACTGCACATTAAACTGCATGTACAGAATCACCATTAAAATCTGCTGACGTTGAAATAAGGTTTGGAAAGTCGTCCCAACCCTCCCACATCTCTGCTGCTACTCTCACATGGATCTCTGTTTATAATATCAGTGATGTTTTATGTTACAGCTGTGAGTCTGAGCAGATGAAGGTTAAGGTTATTGTTGTCCCAGCACGGCAGCAGCAGTGATGCTGTACACACTTTAACCCCCCCCCCAGAAGAATAAGAGAGTGAACTGACATGTCCGTGTTTGCACGCGCTCAGACGCTGCTTAGCTTTGCTAATTTGAATATATTTTTGGGTCAATTGTGTGCTCACCACAGACGGCTTCCATGCCCACCCTTTGCTGAACAATTTAAATTTTTAATATTCCATTCAATTTATATGGGCCACCACTGAGGCAGGCTGACAATGCCAAAAGCCATCTGATTTTTTTTTTTTTTTTGTAGATTAAAAATGAGACATTGCTTCCATAGAAATTCCTTTGGCCTGATTTCTGGCCTCCTCTCACCTGACTCCCTGCTCTTATCTATCTTAAAACCATTTCACCTAAAGAAATAATCAATAAAAACAATTATGAGATCCAAGGCTCTCCCCTCTTCCTCATCTTTTGTTTTTTCTCTCCTCGCTCCCTGCTTTTATCCTCTTGTCTTTTCTCCCACCATCCTCTCTCCTTGGTGATTCACCGGGTATAATATTTAATTATACTCTATAATTTATGCAGGTTATCAAACTCTGAGCGCATCATTTTATGTACATTGTGTAAATTGCTTTTTTCTCCCGCTCTCTCTCTCCCTCTCTGTCTCTTTCTGTCTTTTCTTTTCCAGGCTTTTTTACTCTTGGATGGGAGGAGGGTAAATTCTTTGCAGGCATAGAGATATTGAAGCCCGGGTGCAAATGTGAAATGAATAAACAGGCTGGATCTCTTCTTCAAGGGCCTAAATGAGATCTGCACAAAATAATTTAAACTAGGCCCATTCATCAAGCCCACCCTGGGAATGTGTGTGGCAGCGGCCTGTGTATGTTGTCCATACTGTATGTGTGTGTTTCGTGTCCCTGGCAGCGATGGCAGTGGTGTACTTGTGTAGGGAGACAAAATGACAGCGATTAAGAGTGATAGACAACCACATAAACACTAAAATGAAGGTTTTATAGAAAAGTTTACCAACATCTGGGAAGTGAGTCACTAAATGCTTTAAACACTTCTCCAAAAAAAATGTTCTGCCACACTAAATCCCAAAAACTCATACACAGTATGTGTTTATGGTGATATTACCCTATCCAGACTTTATCTGCAGGGATGCTCCTGGCAGCTAAATTCCTGGTCCCAGGAAAACCGTCAGTTTGAGGCCATTCTACCAGCTGAGGCGGAACGCTGTCCGTGCACATATGCCATGTGTGAGGCGCGTGAAACCGTCAATCACATTCTTCAATCGTCTCGTCTGATTTTAAATGCGCTCGATGTTAGTGTCTACATGGTCAGCATCACAAGTCTGCAGATTCGTCATAACTACAGAGCCTTGTGAACCCTCTCATGCCCCTCCATAGAGGCGTAACTACATGCCCGCACAAGTGTGAATTCTGGCAAAAGCATCACACACTTGCTAAGTTGTAGGCTCTACATAGATTTAATATACGTAAAATTCAGGTGTGTGCGATAGTGAGGAGCCTGGTCATTCATGGGGAGTAGAGTCACTACTCCTCCTCATCAAATGGAGCCAGTGAGATGGTTCATCATCTGATCAGGATGCCTGAGAACTGTCTCTCAGGTGGCTTAGGAGACGCCTCGGTGTCTGTTTGGACTGCTGCCCACATGACTCGTAAACTACAACCTCAGTTCCAAAAAGTCAGGACGCTGTGTAAAATGTAAATACAAACTGATTTACAAATCTCATGAGCCCATATTTCATTCCCAACATATCAAATGTTTAAGGTGAGAAAATGAACCATTTTAATCTGAGCTCATGTTGAGTTTGATGGCAGCATCACGTCTCTAAAGCTGTTACAGGGCTGTGTTTTCCAGCTGTGCAGCATCCCCTCTGCTTTAACATCAGTCCATAAACATCTGGAACTGAGGACACAGCTGCTGGACTTTGGGAGAGGAATGTTGTCCCGTTCTGTCTGATAGAGGATTCTAGGATTCTGAAACCTGGATACACCTTTCAGCACTGATGGAGCCTTTCCAGATGTGCCAGCTGCCCGTTCCTCTGATGCACCCTCAGAGATGCAGGCTTTGGACTGAGCTGAGAGCAGCCGGACGGTCCCTCTGCTCTTTAGTCCATGTTTGGATCCTCTGACCTCAGAACAGTTTCCACTTTGCCTCGGTCCATTTTAAAGAGCTTTGGCTCAGAGAGGACGGCGCTGATTCTGGATCCTGTTCACATGTGGCTGCTTCTTCTTCTTTAACCTGCATGTGTGGATGGCTCGCTGAGCTGTGCTCACTCATCTCTGTTAGTGTTCCTGAGCCCATGCAGTGATTTCCAGGACAGATTCAGGCCTGTTTTTACTGCAGTGCTGCCTGAGGGCCTGCAGATCATGGTTTCCAGCCTCGTCCCTGCACACAGAGATTTCTCCAGATTCTCTGAGTCTTCTGATGATATTATTACTGTGGATGATGAGATGTTCGCAGTGAGGAGCTTTTTGCAGACTGGTGAACCTCTGCCCATCCTCTGCTCTGTAGTATTTTTAGGGTTTAGCTGCGTCCGGTTTAGACTTCCTACAGGTGACTCCTCCTTTCTTGGTTATCTGTGCGTCACAGGGGCCGCTGCTCAGGGGCAACAGGTCAAAACTGAGCTTTTAGCTCCGTCTCGTACAACAATCTCTGCTACAGAAAGTAAATTAAATAATTTTAAAGATGATCTGTAGTTTGTTTTTCATCCCTAAAATCCCAGTTTTAATCATTCACAAGAGGTTGCCTGAGCACTGCCGCCTCTCTCTCGTTCAGAATACCACTTCACTGATGTCAGATTTCTCTCTGAACAAGTGTCAGTGTGAAAATGGGCAGAATTAGTCAGATCTCTGTACCAATTATGGAGACAATAATACTGAAGCTGGGTGAAGGAACCGTTCCTCCTGCTGCTCTCTGAAAAGGCACAACGCTGCCTTCAAGTTTTGGTGTTTGTTGAAGCATCTCTGCAAACTATGAGGAACCAGAAGAACTGCCGATCAACTTAATGAGTTGAGTTGTGGTTTTGGCTTCTCCGTGGCTGTGAAGTTCATCCATACAACCACAGGTTGTGACCAGACTAACAGACCAGAGCACCAGTGTGCCATAAAAACAAGTGCTTGGTTGCATTTTCCTGCATTTGGAGTTTCTGTGACAGCTTCTCCTCTTCCATTTCTGTCCTCTGTTTATTAACCTCTTCCTCACTGGAGGCTGAATTTGGTGGTTTCCGGGTTTGCTAATATTACTGTCAGTTATTCTCTGGAGCCTGAAAAAAAATCCTCTTTAAATTCCTTGAAGATGTTTCAGCTTTTCATCCAAAAGGCTTCTTTAGTTCAGTCGCCTTTTTTCAAGCTCCAGAGACGACCGTGAGCTGGACGACTGAGAACCCGCACAGACGTCAGTTATTCTTCATCAGCTGGAAAGGAAATAGTCCTTCTTTGACGCAAACTGCACCACAGACTGATAAGAAGTAAACATGACTTATCTGCACTTCATGACTTGCATTCATTTTCTTACTGTTTTGTAGCCGCTACTGGAAAATGTGCAGATTTCTTTTTCCAGGTAGAAATTTCACACAGCAAGCTGCTTAAATTCATTTACAGGATGAGGCCAGCTGACGTTATCACCGGTGGTCGGCTGAGTTCAGCTGTCCTGCTAAACCACGAGGAGCGAGCACGAACAGCACTGAACGTGCACACTGAGGGAACCAGCTCCCTGATTATTACACTATTATAACACTTTACTAAAGTGAAATGTGACCAATTTAACTTTTAGTTCAACAGGAAGTGAAACTCTTGACACGAGGACTCTCGTCTGTGAGTGTGTCCTCAACATTAACTGAGGATGGTTTTTTGGGAGGGGGAGCTCACAGAGAAAACTCTGCCCAGGCTCAAACCCACCACTGTCCAGCGAGCCACCGTGCCAGCAGCTGCGCAGCTCCTGCATGGATATGACAGGAATATTACACAAGACATTTGTTAATACTCTGAATCTTGGGGTGGGAGATATGGGTAGATATAACTATATCATGATATTTTAAGAAAATTTGCAATAACGATATTTCTGATGAAAAAGCCTAAGTAAGGACAGTTTCTATCCACTGAGCTGCCGTCACTTCATAATACGACGCGCCACTGAGGCCATAATTACAGGGATGTACTCGGGAAGTACATTTAAGTTCTGCGTCATTTCCGTAACTAAGGCTGTAAGCTTTCTTGGTCCTTTAGAGCCACTGTATCATTTCCTGCTTTTTAAGCAGCATTTTGTTTGATTCACTTATTGAGCTGCTTTATTTCTATTTTGTTTACCTGTTGAGAAGTTTTGTTCTGTCATACTCTGTTCTTCTCGTCACGTGTGGGTCCTCCTGCACTCACTGAAACCACACTGAGTATTTCCTGTAGTGACCACTTCCTGCTGTGTTACATGCCAGAAATGACAGCTGAGGAAGACGCGCCGACCGATGCGCCACAAAACGTGCAGCGCTGATTTGTGTTTAAAGTGTGGTTTTTGTCTCTCGCTCGTGTTCTTGCTCCCATCAGCCAAACTGATTTAGAGGAGAGAAATGTACAGCCTTAATTACTTTTCTATAAACGAGCTATAAGCGTTGATAAGTGCTCACAAAACTGTCCAAAGTTCATGCGTGAAAATGGCCATAGGTGCAAATGTGCGATAGACTTGCTTTCATTAACACTCTGAGCATAGTGTGGTGTGTTTTAGCACCTGTGTGGGTACACATCTGAGTGGTATTTGGTGATTATGTTGTGTTTTTGTGTGTTAAAGTCTAGCATCCTCTGCATCCCCAGCATACCCCCCGGTCTGATTTAATAGCCATATGTCAAGAGCTTAGAGAGTGCTGGGGAGGAGCTGTGTGCCTGTGAGCGTGTGCACACAAGTGACATGCATGCTAGCGATGTACAGTGGAGCTGTGAGCACAGGAGAGGAGAGCAGTATGCTGCTGCTCTGCTGGAAGTGACATCATAGCAGGGGTTAAACAGCCACTGTTTACCTTGATTTATAATCCTCCTCCTCCTCCTCATGTGGAGGGGGGAGGCCAGCTGCTTGGGAGGGGAGGGAGCAAAAAGAGCAAGGATGGGAATCATGGAGCAAAATAATGGAAATTCATTTGACCATGAAAAATAAGGCGTAATCTGAATCGATACGTTTTGCTGTTGTCGAGCAGAAGGTTCGTACCTGCAGCCCTGACAGCTTCAGGTTCGTTCAGAGAGCAAACACGGGACAGAGAAATGTCATTTTTGAGCTTTGTGTTGATGGACACTGCTGGAGAAATGGAGAAACTGCTCACAGCACTTTGTGTCAGAGAAAAGCTCATTGTGTGTGGAGCTGCAGCTGAATGTGTTTAAACATCCACCTCTGCAGCCTGAGAGCAAAGCTGAACCCAGATCCAGCCAGACCGTCTCTGAACACCAGATTACTGCAATAAAGAAAGGAAATGCCCTTCTTTGTTCTTTTAACACAGCCACACACTGATATTACAGGATGCCTGATTTGAAATATAAACCACACATTTTGATTTATAGTATTAATTTGCTCAGTGGGACCAGAAGATGGCTCCAGAACAGGAGCTCAGCGGGTGGAGGCTCCCTCATGGCTGATTTCCTTTTCATGGGTGTATTTCTGTTCTCACAGGTGAGAACGTTTCTTTCATTCGTTCTAAGATTTAAGTTCATTTCAATTATTGTAAACAATAATATAACAGAGACGTGTTTATAGCATTCAAAATATGCAGATGATGCTTTTACATGCTGGAAAATGAGCAGACACTTATTAAACTGGTTTGGCTCTAACTGACAGGAGGACGATGTAAAAGAATTACTGCAAAGGGAGAGTCACACGAGCCTACCATGACCTCCATGCAGAGAACCTACACTGACATCGCCTTGCATTTAGGGAGGAACACCGCAGCAGACCATAGGAACCATCTCTTCTTCAGCCACCGATGCAGGCAGTCAACACTGACAGCAGCTTGTGTCCACCATCGAGCTGAGCAGATCCTATAGAGCGCACAGGAACCAGCGATTGACGCCCAGACTCCTGTAACCTTTAATGACTCTCAGGATCACCTCGGAGGGGACAGCCCCTGTAAGGGTTAAAAACCTGCATCCATGGGTTTCTGATTGTACTGTAAATGAAGACAGCTGGACGTCTTTGTCAGACCCGCCTCCTGTGGACGTGATCCTGCCCCAACATGAGTTGGTTTTGTGCTTTTTTGTTTTCTTTTTTAAATGATTGAACGTGATTCTTGGCTGATTCAAACAGCCCTTTTCACCAGTGGGCATTTATTTCTAGGAGTGGATGGATGGATGAGTGAAGCTTTCATGTGTGAGTGTATGTTTGTGGACAGAGAAAAGAGAGCGAGATCACACCATAGCCCTGTCGCCTGAGGGCTCAGGCCTAAATTCCTCATGTCTACCACAAAACAGTCCAGCATTCCTCTACTTTCTGACACACACACACACACACACATTCAGTCGCACACCCTCCCTTCACAGCGGTGGCAGCACTTCACAAAGGAACCATTGAAGGGGCTCCTTCAGTTTAAAAGTTGAAAAGTATGTCTAATTTTGGTCAGAGTTCATTAGGCAACACAAAAGTGGGAGCTTGCAGAGAACATGAGGACAGTGGCAGAGGCAAGTGCTTCATGCCAGGGCTGATAAGAGCAGACAGAAACTACAAAGGCGCCTCTCCTTCAGAAGGAAGCGATGAAGAAGGAGGAGGAGGAGGAGGAAGAGGAGGGAAGCAGGAGATAGAAAGAATGAAACCAAACAGCAAGCAAAAAGTCTTGGCCCCCGAATGTTGTTTTTAATACATGCATGTCAGTGTTTGTTAATGTGAGCGAGCCAATATTCAAGTGAAGCACTGAGCTGAGGGAAGAAAGAGCAGCACAAATGTAATGAAATTTAAATACTTTAAGCAGGACCACTACACTGACGGCATTAAATTGTCATCACATCTAAGTGAAAGCTGTGTCAGAAACACGACTTTATGTCAGCAGCAAATCCACACTCAAGTCACACTCCAGCCTCTCACCACGAGCAGGAAATTCAGAGCTTAAAAAGAGAAATATAAAAGCAACAAGAGCCAAAGCAGGAAGCAGTCAAATACAGTGCATGTCCTGAGAATCAGCAGCATTGTTAAGGAGAGCTTAAAGATGAATGTGGACACTCGGCTGCTGTTTGTGCTCTAACTAGGATGCAGTGTTGCTGCTTTAGTGTTAGGCCCTGAGCTGTAAATGGATATTGGAGATTAGATCTTTCATCTGGAGAGAGCCATGTCATTTTCCTATTTTTCTCTCTTATTGATTCTGGCCACTCTCAGCTCCACATGAACAAAACCTTTCAGACTAGAAAAGGCCAATCCAGAGATGTTCATACTCCCTACTTCACCACTATCGTGCTTTATTATAAAAGATCTTGCAGCAGATGGGGATGAGATTTGATAGATAAGTGCACTGAGAGATAGATATGCATTAGCTCAGCTGCTGTTTTATTTTAAAACATGACTCAAGTTACCGTCTATGCCGCGCTGCATGTATCACCATGATGTGAGTGAATGAAGCTCTTTACACAAACACTGCTGTGGTATACCTTCCACAGTGACGAGTACTCAGGGCTCTGCTTGCTCTGAGACACGTAAATTTAAGGCCATATGCAAAGACTGAACAGACGTCTGTTAGATTTGGTGCTAATTGCAAAAAACAAAACAAAACCCCCCCCACAAATATCACCTTTTAGGGATTATTTGCAAGCTGGCAAATCAAACAAATGAAGCCTTGAAATGAACACCTTTATGTGGGCCTGCACCGCATTTTTAGCCCAATTTTAAATGCCTCTAGTTTAGAAAAGTGAACACTTCTCACAGGAAACTGATGATTAGCAGACTGAACAGCATGTTAAGAGTCACTGTGATATGAAAGAGGAGAACAAGTGTACACAAAGAGTCATGCAACACCACAAAAACAAAATTCGGCAAAGTTTATGTGCAGAAGTTGAAAAAAAATGCATTAAATTTAAACATATTTGAGTTTCACATGATTGATGCCAAAACTTTAACTTTTATTTTTCAGGTTAGATATATTCAAACGTCAGAGGGACTCTCAGCATTAGTGATGAGTCCCGCACAGACACAGTGCTGGACAAATACTCCGGGCGGTGCTGGACACACACACACTACAGGATTACACAGTAACAGTGCACACTTAATTCAGTAAACACAAGCCCAGTCTCATTCCTGGATTCTATACATCCAGTTTTTCAAATCTAACACTGGGTGAGCTCTTTAAGCTGCTGCAGCCTGCTTTGCAACCCACCTCAGCTGCTTTACATGCTGTTTCTGAATAATATCTGCTGCTGCCACCAAAACAGAGACATACCACCACAATAAATATAATAAATGTATACCACTACAGCGGAGCATCCATCACCGCCCCCTGTGAGAGCAGCTCATCAAACAGCCGCGACTTTTAATCCTTTAAGTTCACACTTAACAAGCGAAAAAGCACCAGGCTGCTTGTTTCCTGTTTGGCACTGAAAACTGCCGAGTTCGGGTTAGCGAATGATCGTGGTTTCAGTGGCTGCCGCGTGCTGCAGGCATGAAATATATTGCACAATAAAAGACTTTAGTTTCAGATTTCCATGTCTTGTAATGATGTGCCGGTGGGGCCAGGTGACACTTGAAAAATTATTTTAACCTGGAGGGACATCCTGGTTAAATAAAGGTTAAATAAATAAATTAGAGGTGGGGAATATCTGACACAATAAACAAACAAGAGACCTGCTGCTTTTACATGAACAAAATGTGATTTACTGGAACTAATTTGGCTGCAGGTCAACCATCACTGAGCTCAGACTTACTGTTTTATTGTTTGGAAAGGCCAAAATTAGTGAAAACTGAAAATCTATCTGCAATATTTGGTTGCCCAGTACCTGATGAAAATTCATGACAGGTTTCAGAAGAATAAGACAATAAATAAGGAAGGAGTGGCGACTGAAGCTAAACATCGATGTATTTCTTAAAAATGTCAAAAATGTGTAAAAACTTTTTTAAAAAAATCATAACTCTGAAATTGATCTGCAGCGTTTTGCAAAGATTTGACTGAATACTTGCAGCAAGTTTAAAAAGATTCCCTGAAGTTAAACATGAATGTGCTGTTTATTCATAAAAATAAAAATAAATTGAAAATAAAAAATTATCTGAAGCATTTTGCAGATTTTTGCACATTGAATACTAAGTTTCAAAAGAATCAGCCGAGGAATAGGGAGGAGTGGGGATTACAGATAAATATTTATGTGCAGTATTTATGGAAAATTTTGCAAATTCCTAAAAAAAAAAAATGTTAAACTCAGAAATCAAAAATCTGCCTCCCCTATTTTGTAGAGTCTTAGCCAAAAAGTATTTGTGGAAAGTTTCAGAAGATTTCAAATAGAAATTTAGTTGATGGACGGCTCGGTACGGGATCGGCGCCGCCGACCGTCACCGACAGCAGAGCTGAAAAGAATGAGAGACTCGGGGTTCCTGCACACAAATCAATGTTTATTTCATGACTCTCTGAGACCGTCCTGGAAAGACGGCGGTTTGATTGTGATGGTTAAAAGAAAGCGAGGAATTAAAGAGCAGGCTGCTGCTTAATTCCTCTCACACTTCTCCCTGGGTTTAACTTCAAGAGGGAAATGTAAACAAAGGTGATTTCACAATCCATTTTTCAGGTCCTGAAAATGCACAAAGACTCGGAGGCGCTTCACCCACTTCCACGTCTTTCACGTCTGGACTGGAGCTTCACTAAGCAGCAGGAACACGAACCAATGTAGCATCCAGCTAATGTCTTTAGCTAGCAAGGTCCATCCCATAATGACTATCCTCAGCATAAGCTTCAGCCACCCACTCTCTGTCCCCACCGTAGACTTACCCTAGCATTGCGAGCTAATGAAAACAAATGGCTTTTCAATGGGCAGACAAACCTATTTCAGACATTCATCATCAGCCTCATAGATTTCTAAAATCCCATCAAGTCTGTCCCTGGCCCACACCTCACTCTGTCTCTGGCTTCCTCTCTTTGTTTATCCGTCTTTCTTCCTGCTAAATCCCACTCACAAACTTTCTAACTTTTCAGCATCATTTGTACATGCTCCATGTAGAATTACCCACCTGACAGTGATTCACTCATCAAATCTCTGCTGACGGAAACAAGTGGACAGGGCAGTATTATCCAGAGACGACACGACGAATGGAAACTTGCTGCTAATTTCACTGAGGGCTTCCACTGCTTCTGCTAAACTTCCACATTTTCCACAGCAAATAAACAAAAATTTGATTAGATAAGATCAGACTTTAATGATCCCTGTGAGGAAATGGAGTTGTTGGCGCAGCGCAGAGAATAATCCACTGCAGATAAGAACAGGAAAGACACAGATTACATGAAGAAAACACAGCAAATAATAAAGAGTAATAAAACAAATAAGTACTAACAATGAAGGAACATCGTGGCAGCAGAATAAATAATAAGAAAATATTTTGCAATGCATCACAGATATAATACAGGTCGTGTGCAAAGCAGGAGATCAGATTGTGCATGTAAGACAGCGGTGCAGAATGGCGCTGAGCGTAGCAAATTTAATTTGGATAGAAGCATTTTTGTTTGTCTGAAATAAGCCCTCGAATGGTTCACCAGAGGCAGAGAGCATCACAGAGAGGAAGAGCTGGCCCCAACGGGTGCAGGGCCCTCACCAAAGCCCAGCTTTAAACATTCATGCCATTTTATTATTACGTTTTCATTAGGAGGAATGCTGGCCAAAAAAACCTTTGGAAGATGGTCGCGTTTAAAAAAATATCAGAGCTGATGGTCACGTGTGTGTTAAGACAACACAGAAACGATCTCTCTGTTTCTAAAGCTTCATTACTGTCCTCAGCACAGAGGGGGCACTTTCAGGACTTACATCATACACCACCTGGATGAAATGCCTCACTCTATGGGCCCAGACTTCCACAGGTCACTTATCTGACCAATAATATGGCTGCTGTGCTTTCATTGGACTAACAGACCGTCCAAGAAGGCGGAGCTCCAGTTCTGCTGAGTGAGATTCTGGGATTTTATTTGGATGTTACTGATCAGCAGGTATCTGTGTGTGTGTGTGTGTGTGTGTGTGTGTGTGTGTGTGTGTGTGTGTGTGTGTGTGTGTGTGTGTGTGTGTGTGTGTGTGTGTGTGTGTATGTGTGTGTGTGTGTGTGCAGACTGATGACCAGCTAGCATTAGCTGAGAACTTAGTATCTGATACTCACATCCAAATATGGTCACTTCCTGTAACAAAAACCCAGCCAGAGGCTTAGAAACGGCCGTGTGTGATGTCACAGTGCTGACATCAGTTTTTCGAACAGATGTTCTAACACCACCCAACACGCCGCGTTACAAACTGAAGGGTTTCAGGTCTGTGAGTGCACTTTAACGTGTGATGACAAACACATCAAAAACATACGTCCTCAGCGACGCACAGCAGGCCTGACTGATGGGTAATGATGATGTCATCAACAAATGCCAATCCTGATGAAGGTGCTGGATCAGCGGGTGGCTGCTATAACCAGATGCCAACACATACACAGAGTGCTAAGTGAAGGAGGGGTGGCACGGCCATGGGAAGGCGATGGAGATTTAAAACAGGAAAACAGAGGGCTTCGGTACAAAACACCGCCATCTTACTCAGGTGCCCGAAACAGACGCCTCACAGCCGTCAGCCTGCATGGAGACTAATGTACAGATGAAAACAGCTGTGTCAGCAAGGCTTCTGCTGCGTACAGGGACGAGCTTTGAGGCCGAGCCAAAGAAACTCAGCAGAGCTGTGACTGGATTATTTGTAACCAGTTTTGCTGGTAGTGCTTTCATTAAATTAGACATGGCAGTTACCTGTGCTCATGAAACATGCAGCAGTAACAGCATCCTGTGCTAACACTGACTCACTGCTCTGTACAGCTGTCAGCTTATATCTATGAAACTTCATTTCCACACTTAGAACAGGATTCATCCGCAAAGGAGAAAATTCATTTCAACTCCGGCAGCTTTATTCATGTAACAAATGTGTCATTTGTTCCCTAAACACCTGCAGCATAATATAGAAAACATACAGTATAATATATAGATATATAATATAAGTCAAAGAGCAATTCCAAAGACTCCTTTGGAATTGCTCTTTGACTTACATACATCAAGGGAACAGTTTACCCTACCCCAGATAGGGTTACCCGGTCCCCACCCTGGAGTCAGGCCTGGGAAGGGAGCTCGAGGGAGAGCATCTGGTGGCCCAGCATTAGCCTGTGGCACCCACAGGTGGCATTGCAGGGGTCAGGTTGGACAGCAGCCAAGGGCGGAGGCCCTGGCAGACTGATCCACAGCTACCGAGACTGTCTGTTGGGACATGGATTGTCACCTCTCTGGTGGGGAAGGAGCCTGAGCTAGTGCATGAGGTTGAGAGAGACCAGCTAGATATAATCGGGCTCACCTCAACGCATGGCCTGGGATCTGGAACCAGTCTCCTGGAGGGGGGCTGGACTCTGTTCCAGTCGGGAGTTGCCCTCGGTGAGACGCAGCAGGCTGGGGTGGGTATTCTTGTATCCCCTCGGCTTGCTGCCTGTATGTTGGAGTAACTGGTGGACAAGAGGGTTGCTTCCCTGCACCTTAAAATTAGGAACGGGTCCTAATTTTTGCACTTGTTTGCGCTTATGCACCCAGGACTTATGCAGTAGGACTCCATTGTCCTACTGGGAGACAATGACAGTGAGACCTGGAGGGGTGTGACTGGGAGGGATGGCCTGCCTGACCTGAGTCCGAATGGTGTTTTGTTATTGGACTTCTGTGCAAACAACAGTTTGTCCATAACGAACACCGTGTTCAAACATAAGGATGTCCATAAGTGGACGTGCACCTGGACACCCTAGGGCAGGGGTGGCCAACTCCAGGCCTTGAGGGCCCCTGTCCTGCAGGTTTTAGATGTGTCCCTGATCCAACACACCTGAATCAAATGGCTGAATTACCTCCTCAGTATGCAGTCAAGTTCTCCAGAGTCCTGCTAATGACTTCTATATTTAACTCAGGTGTGTTGGATCAGGGACACATCTAAAATCTGCAGGACAGGGGCCCTCGAGGCCTGGAGTTGGCCACCCCTGCTCTAGGGTGAGGTCACTGAGGTGGTTAAACAACTCCGTGGTGGCAGGGCTCATGGGGTTCCTGAAGGCTCTGGATGTTGTAGGGCTGTCTTGGATGACAAGCCTCTGCAACATCGCGTGGAGATCTGGGGCAGTGCCACTGGATTGGCAGACTGGGGTGGTGGTCCCCATCTTTAAGAAGGGGGACCAGAGGGTGTGCTCCAACTATCAGGGGATCACACTTGTCAGCCTCCCTGATAAGGTCTATGCCAGGGTGCTGGAAAGGAGGGTCCATCCGTTAGTCGAACCTCACAGAACGCTGGACCAGCTCTTCATCCTCTCGAGGCTATTTGAGTGTGTGTGGGGGTTTGCCCATCCAGTCTACATGTGCTTTGTGGACTTGGAGAAACCATTTGACCATGTCCCTTGGGGTATCCTTTGGGGGGTGCTGCGGGAGTATGGAGTCTCTGGCCTGTTGTTGTGGGCCATTCAGTTCCTGTACAACCGCAGTGAGAGCTTGGTCCATACTGCCGGCAATAAGTCAGATTCATTTTCTGTGGGTGTTGGACTTTGCCAGGGCTGCCCTTTGTCACCGATTCTGTTCATAATTTTTATGAAGGTGGCCTGCTCCTCCATGTTGAAAGGTGCCAGTTGAGGAGGTTCAGGTATCTGACTAGGATGCCTCCTGGGTGCCTCTTGGGTGAGGTGTTCCGGGCATGTCTTACTGGGAGGAGGCCTTGGGGCAGACCCAGGACATGCTGGAGAGATTATATTCCTCAGCTGGCCTAGGAACGCCTTGCAGTCTCCCTGGATCAGCTGGAGAAGGTGACTAGAGAGAGGGAGGTCTGGGCTTCTCAACTTGGGCTGCTGCCCCTACGACCTGGCCCCAGATAAGTGGAAGAAGATGGATGGACGGATGGACGGATGGATGGATGGATGGATGGATGGATGGATGGACGGATGGTATAATTAATCTACCAGGTCAAATTCACTCAGAAGCTAAACTATGCTAATATTAAATAATTGTTAAAGTATACCTAAAGCATAAGGCAATGTAACTCACGTGTTGTTAGTATTAAAATATATTGATTCACTGACAGTTAATTTACACCTCAGGGTCTGTTTTGTGGTATATAGCTGTCCCATGTTCACAGTCTCCCTCAGACGTAATCCTGAGTAAAGCTTCCATGATACTTTCTGCATCCACCACTCCGCTCAAGTACAAATTATGTAATTTGATCAGACGGTGAATGCAAGGGTCCGTGTGAACCGTCCACATGCCTGCATGTTTTTGTAATGTCATGGACTCATCTGCAGAGAATTTACATTACAGTACACCAACTAAGCATGTCCCTAGGAGTGGACTTCAAAGCAACGGAAATAACGAATTGACTATCAGGTCTCCACCTGTGCATGTCCAAAGGGGTACAATTGAGGTGTAAGAGGGCCGTGATATAAACATAACATAAGAAAATACTTCCTGTGTGATGATAAGTGATAATAACACTTGTGTAACTGCAGGAAGGGGTCAGTGTGTAGATGGTTTAGAAGACTCAACCCAGGTGCCGGTTTCACAGATAGTTCACACTGGTTTGTAGAGTGGCTCCAGTCTTTGTTAGATTAGTGTAATGCATGTTAGACTGCTTAAAAAAATAAAGACTGACTCATTAAATGTCATTAAATACCCCGAGGCTAACTCAGGCCTAAAGGTCATTATTTTAACTCCGGGAATGCATCCGGGTAGATCTGCGCTGTCCGTCTCGTGGCTTTAAAGTATACCGCTTGAATTTCAGATGTGCAGAGTTTAGCCTTTGGTTTAAACTTTTATTTTGAATATTTTCCAAGATCATCTGTACTTTTTCTGACTTCCTGCTCCACTCTCTGAAGCGTCACGCTGCTTCTTTAAAAAGTAGAATAAATTCTATGTTAGGAACGTGGAGCAGAGAGACCTCCAAACATGCTGCAAAGCGTCTGGAGGAATCACTCATACTGCACTGAGCTGTATGCGCCGGTGTATTCCTGATGTACCGAGCAGAAGCACCCGGCAACAAAGGAATAAAACATTGATCACAATGAACTAAATACATGCAGAGAGCACCATTTTATCTCCACATGCAGGTTATAGAGTAAGCTGCTGGTAGTGTCCTGCATCATTAAATATGATCCAGATAATTACAGCGTCAGCATCAGCACCAACACCACCGTCAGAGAGTAAAACTTCCTCCACTGACCTCTTCAGGTGTGTTGCCATGTTCACTGTTATCCTCCAAATCAGAGGTGAGTGTTTCCTTTTGTTACCGTCTTTAAGCTTTCCCTGTGTTAAACAGACAGGTTAAACACAGCTGAGCAGCTGGATGCAGTCACTAAGTCTGCTTTTTTTAAATCTTAATTTAACCATAATTTACCATAATCCTGTTTAAGACACTGGATAAATCTACATAAATCTTCTTCTGTGTTACTGATATGAAGAATGGATGGACGAGTGGCTAATACGATAAATAAATGAGATGCATTTTTTAAAAATAATGTATATTACTTCATTCTCTGCTTTTATACTGCACATAACTGTTATTCCTGCAGTGCAAGTCTAATTCACGTGTCTCTGTTAATCATACAATGGTGCGTGCATTAGACTTGATTATGCAGCTGAATTTTAAACATTGTGACCACCATGCTTTTAAAACGAGAACACATTCGTAAAGGCAGCCAAATTAAATATTTGTCTCCATGCGGTGAAACGTGCAGCAGATCTCTGCCGCGATTGTAACATGAGAGTATGAAAATGCACGACAGAAAATGCAACATCAAAATAGCAATTTTATACTTAAATTAATCATTTTTCTCTGTATCACAGTTGCGATGTTTTCAATTTGCTGCTTTTGTGTCCCCCCGCCCGCCCCTCTCTCTGTAGGTAGGAGCCCTCAGCAGCAGAAGCAGGAGTGGTGAACAGTTAATAGTGGCACTGCAATAACAATAAAATGTCATCAATCTGTGGGCGCCTCCTGCCTCTGTCACACCAAGTTTGTACAGAGTAATGACATTAGGCCCGGAGTAGCAGGCACTGTGTTCTCTTAAAGGCACCACACCACCCAACAAACAAACATTACACCCCGAGAGACAAGTGAGGGGGCTGGAAGAAGGAGGGAAGGGTGGAAGAAAGGAAGAGAGGGACAGAAATACAGATTTCTGCTCATCAATCTGTTCCAGGAGCTCAGTCACTGCTCGGCTTTACTGCTCTGTGAACGCCACGCTAATGTCACCTATCCAGTGTCACATCCTTCACCGCTAAACATATTAGCCTGACAGGAAACTGATTTCAGCCATCCGCAGGAATACACAGCCAGTTCACAGTTTCACGTGATGGTGGCCAACACAAAAACTGAAAAGCTGCCATCTAAAAATTAGTCAAACCTCCACATGTTTGTCCTTTTAGCATTGTTCGGTGTTTCCCACAGATTTATATTCCATGTGTGGTGGTGATGGGCATGTGATGGATCATAGATATGCACACACCCTCCAGGTCTGTATCCTGCCGTAAACCTCTGTGATGACCAGCAGGGGGCGACTCCTCTGGCTGCCAAAAGATGTCTGTGACAAAAAAGAGAATACTGCTCACTCAGAGTGTGACCTCAGCAAAGACCTGAGGTCATGGTCTCACTCACTGCTTTCAGGTCTTACCGAATAAATGTTTATTTTATAAATTATTAGAAATCACACTCCCACTGGAGTCACAAAGGAGGGCATGTTCATTGGCTAGCTGTTCATCGTCAGCTTTGATAAGAAGCTGAACTTAAGGACTCCCTTTGCAGTCTGCCTAAATAAATCCTGAGGATGAGTGGTGGCACTCATCCTGGTCAAGTAAACTATTCATTCAAATTTGACCTTGATTTTGTTTTTTTGGAGCCACAAGTGACCATGTTCGAACCAGAGCATGTAGTGCTAACCTAGCAGCTAATGCTAGCTAGCTTGGTTATTCTGCATCCACAGACTAACATAAATCCTAGAATTTCACTCAGCAAACTGGAGCTCCGCCTCCTTAGACGGTCTGTTAGTCCAGTGTTTTTCAACCTGTTTTGAGCCAAGGTACATTTTTTTCATTGAAAAAATCATGAGGCACACCACCAGCCAAAATGATACTCTGTAGCCTATATTAACAATATAGTCATTCTTATCAAAGTGTCTTGAATAGGAATCAAATAAACACAAAGAAAAAAGTACTTTATCATGTTTTGTATTTCTTCTTTCAAATAAAAAGTGCACTTAACATGTTCACTTCAAAAACACAGCTTGAACATAACAAATGCCACAACAATGTGGTCTGATAGTAGAAAACTTCAGTGTTTTGCAAACTAATTCTGTCCAAAAGCTTTCTATTACCAGGAATAACACAACACAGCAATACATGAGAAAGAGGCAAGCCCACAGCTAATGCCAGTTTAATATCATCATCATGAATAAGTCCCCTGTACCATGTTTTAATGGATGAAGATTATCATTGTAAAGTATAATATACCACCGAACATGTCATAATCAGCTCAGTGTACTTCAAAAGTGCTGCCGTTCACGGACTTACGGCAACAATTACCGTAATAAAACCATAATAATACCCTACGTTGGTTGTGAAGTGCAGTTTCTCAGCTTTCAGAAACTTTTTGAATTTTTCCAATAGGTCGCGTTATTACGGTAACTCAGAGTTCCTTTGATCAGCCGCCTCAGGCTCTGTGCTAACCAGCTGTTCGGCTGGTAGAGGCAGGTACCGGTGATTCAGCAGCGATCGCCCGGCAGTACAGGGTTATAAATATGTATGCTGTGTGTGCATTTCAGATGGCTCTCATGTTGCAAAACTACTGCTGAGAACTGTCGGTCTGGGGATTCAACCGGTGCTTTGCGTGCCTCCAGTTTCTTGCTGTCGGGTTTTAAAAATGGCAGGCTTGATTCTGGTGAAGGAGTCGCTCTCATGACTCCCCTAGTGACGACACTCCCTGGCCAATCAGTGGCATGCTGTCCTCCGCATAACATTTTTGTATCGCCTCGGATCGCTTTGAACCTCGGGTAAGTGAGTACGCAAAAGGACCGGCAAAGTGTTCCTGATTCTAATGGAGATGCCGTCAAATCGCGCCGAGTCGAGTCGACCCGCGGCGAGTCGTTCTATATGGAAAAGCAGCTCAATTCTCTTGTCTCTATGTACAATGCAATTCGCTACCTGCTGCTATCTAGTGATATAGAAGAGTATTACATGATTATGCTCCCAGTCACAACTACAGCACAGACACTCATGGCATATTAGGTGAAATTGGATAATTTCCCACGGCACACCTGACGATCTCCCACGCCACACTAGTGTGCTGCGGCACAGTGGTTGAAAAACACTGTGTTAGTCCAATGAAGCCACAGCAGCCATATTACTGGTCAGATAATCAGGGGTGAAAGTACAGTCCGGTACTGCGTACCACTAAAAGATTCTGCGCCGGTACGCAGTACTGGCAAAAGTTCGTGCAGCTGTCTGCTGTAAAGCTGTCATTCAGAACCAGTCACGGCTGCACTTTGGGTCAGAATACATCCGTTAGCAATAAGCAGTCTAAAACACGACTTAATCAGTTAATAAATTACTTTTTTTTCTCATTTCAAATTGTTTCTGAACTGCTCGTGCTGTGCTGGAGCCTCAATTCTGCAGCTTCTCTCCCCTCAGAGATCGAGGCTTTCGTCAACGGACAGCCGCGTCCCATAAGCGGGACGGCTGTAGTGCATTGTACATGACAGGCTAGACCCTCCTGTTTTGATTGACGCCTCATTCAGCCAATCATGTAACTTGCTGCACCAAACTCAACAGAAAAGCTACGTGAGGCCCCCTGGTTATTATTGGCTCTGGAAAACCCATTTCTTAATCTGATTGGCCGAATGAGGTGTCAATCAAAAAGGGAGGGTCTAGCCTTCCATATAAAGTGCACTACATACATGGGTTTTCCAGAGCCAACAATAACCAGAGGGTGTAGTTTTTTCAGACAATTTTGGTTAAAACGTTCACCGCTACGTTTAATGTCGGACTGCTTTAAAAACAAAGAGAGATAATTGTGTTTCATGTTATTCTGCTCAATTTCAACAACACAGCACAGCTCAAAAACACTGCTTATGACCAGTGATTTCATTTACGCTACATGAGAGCGCATTCACCTCCAAAACACAGTGGTTGCCAAGAGGATTGGGGTTTGAGAAAGTTTGGTGGTTATTTACTTTCCAGAAGTTTTGTATTATGGACAGAGCCAGAATGCATGGAGGTGGTCATCAGTCGTGTTAAGTGTACAGCGTGAGCAAACATCTCAGTTCCATAACAACAAAAATATTTTTCACACACACACACACACACACACACACACACACACACACACACACACACACACACACACACACACACACACACACACACACACACATATATCCGTGCTTTTTCCCTTCGTGTGTTGGTTCTGTTCTTCATCCATACTTCTTAGTATTGTCTTCTCCCTGGTTTTCTGTCTGTGATGCCCTTTTTGGGTTACTTCCTGTTTTATTTTGGTAACCTGGATCTTGTGTTTGGTATTTAGTTTCTTTCCCTCGTCTGGTTTTTTGTGATTAGTCTCAGCTTTGTTCCCCCCCTCTTCCCTGCCTTTTGTTGAGTTGTCCCACTTAGCTGTGCTGTCCCTAGTGTTTTTCCCCATGCTTCCTTGTGCCTTTGAATTTTGTTACCTGTTTCTGGACTGTCACTTAAGTGTTCATTTCCAGCACAAAATACTCAACTTTACATTCAACCTCCATCTACTGCATCCTGCATTTGGGTCCTCAAACTACCACCAAACTCAGCTCAGCAGAATCTAATAAATCGAACTGAAACAGGTGAGTTATAAAACATTCTCCCCCTGTATGTAATTAGCTACAGAGACCAACACAGTTTGTGTTTTACGTTGTAAACACGTTTATTTCTGCTGACATTTCAACAGGAGTGTTCTGAAAATCTTTTTAAGTCACTTTTAAAATCAACCAATCAATCGTTCTGTCATGGTCCGGGGTCCTTTGGACTCCGTGTGTTGTTGTTGTTTGGCTTCATCTTGTCTGTTCTGTTTTGGGTTTCTTTTGGTTGTGAGGTTATTTGTTATTTCTAGTCCCTGGTGTTCTCTCTGTTCTGTAACAATTGATAGTTTCCAAAACAGGATTTTTGAGTCATCTGATGAAAATTGTGCATTTCTTTCTTCAACTCTCCTTTTTTTATCTTTATCTGTGTGTCTGCACATGGTACTAATGTCAATAAAGTTGATTTGAATCAAACCCTGTTTAACATATCCATATGTGTGTGTGTGTGTGTGTGTGTGTGTGTGTGTGTGTGTGTGTGTGTGTGTGTGTGTGTGTGTGTGTGTGTGTGTGTGTGTGTGTGTGTGCTTCGTTTTTTACATGTGCCAACCTGCTCTCATCAGGGTGTGTTTACTACCATCCATCTGTATGCCTGCTGGTGACACATCAGCCTCCATCTCACACACACACACACACACACACACACACACACACACACACACACACACACTTTGGTAGGGGCAGAATGTGTGTGTGTGTGTGTGTGTGTGTGTGTAACTGTAAGAGAACAGGGGAGGCAGAAGGAAGAAGGAGGGAGGGAGGGTCTGGCCAGGCGGCATTAACCCTACATTGCCTGAGGCCGCTGATCCTGTTTCTAATTCACCCCTGCTGGCAGTGCTTATGCCATCCTCCACCAGTTACCACACAATCTGCTCCTGGGACTGCCCTCCACCCACAGATACCACACACTAACGTACAGCGGGCTGTGCATCACGCTCAGACCATCGGACTCCTGATGAGATCTGCTGTTCGATTCTTCTGAGAGTCTGATTTAATATTTAATATTCAGATGTTGACAGAACAGAAACAACAGACTCATCTTTCAGTTTATCGTCTAAAAAAGCAATCATTTGAATATTTCACTAAATTACTTTTTCTAATGACGACTCCATCACAGACAGCGGACAGACACTCAGGACGCCACAGGAAGCCCCTCCTTCCTGTCACCACCCAGTGAAGCACTTCCTCCCTCGATGCTGAAGCCGTCCACAATCTGCTGCCACTGCAAGTTTAAACTATAAAATGACTCATTTCAACCTTCGAACCTGAATTAAAATAATCAGTAATCCATTTGGAAGTGGCGGCGCTCAGGCAGGCAGCGGCTTCTCGACGGTGCAAGTGGTTCTTTAGTTTTTAAAAGTATTTTTTTTTTACTTTAAGTACCTCAAGCTAGTCTTCGCTCATACATTACAGTCCATTCGTGCACCAGGAGATTAAAAGCCACGCAGAAGTGGACTATTGAGGACAGCGGCACTGTCACGACCCAGGGAAGGAGAGGACACACAGGCGGTGGCTGATGATAACAAGGTGCAGTTTATTTACAGTGCCAATGTGAAATGTGTGAAGCTAAGGAGGCCCAGGGAAACAGTGGTGAAATGGCAGGTGGGAGCAGTTGGAGTGGATCGAGGTGCTGGAGGAAATCCAAGGAGAAGGGAGGCCAGGCAGGTGAGTGAGCGAGCAGGTGAGTCCAAAACCAGCAGCGGGTACGGAGTGGAATGGCGTGGTGAACAGAGAGCAGGATTCAACACGGGGATTTAGAGGTAGTCAAGGATCCAGCGAGGAGTGAAGGTCTGCTGGCAGCTTAAAAGGACCTCCTGATGGCTTGATCAGCTGCAGGTGTGGTGACGCAACGCCCGGCGTCTCAGCCCCAGAGAGGCGGAGACACCGGAAACCTCCGCCGTGGTCCGCAGGACAAACACACATGTACACAGACGAACACAGAAACCTCCCTAGGTTATGACAGTACCCCCCCCCCCCCCTTCCCTCAACGGGAGCCTCTTGGCGACCGAAACTTCTCTGGATGACGTCGCCGGAAGTCCCGCACCATGGCCTTGTCCAGGACGTTAGCCTGGGACACCCAGGACCGCTCTTCGGGGCTGTAGGCATCCCAGTCCACCAAGAACTGATAACCCCGCCCGCGGCGGCGTGCGTCCTTAAGGCAACGGATGGTGTAGATCCGCTGGCCATCGAGAAAACGGGCCGGGGGTTGGTGAGGCAGACGGAGGGCATAAGGGACTGGTGGCAACAGGTTTAAGCTGAGAGACATGAAAGACGTTATGGATGCGCATGTTACGAGGAAGTTTAAGGCGGACAGACACAGGATTAACAATGGAGTCGATCTCAAAAGGCCCAAGGAAGGTGGGGGCAAGCTTTCGAGACTCGGCACGGACTGGAACGTTTTTAGTAGAAAGCCAAACCTTCTGGCCCGGTTGGTAGTTCGGGGCGGGGTTCCGGTGGCGATCAGCAATGCGTCTGTTCCGTTCCTTGGTGCGAAGAAGGGCTGCTCGGGTGGACCATACCCGGCGACAGCGGCGAAGATGGTGCTGGACGGAGGGGACGGTGAGATCCTCCTCGATGGCAGGGAGTAGTGGCGGTTGGAAACTCTGGGATGCCTCAAAGGGTGACACCCCTGTGGCGGCGGAGGAAAGGGAGTTATGCGCGTACTCGACCCATGCTAAGTGGGAACTCCAGGTGTCCTGATTGGTGGATGCCACGCAGGGTAATGCCGCCTCCAACTCCTGGTTGGCCCATTCCGTCTGACCGTTTGTCTGAGGATGATAACCAGAGGAGAGGCTCACCTTGGCTCCGAGAGATGTACAGAATTCCTTCCAGACCTGAGATGTGAACTGGGGCCCCCGGTCAGACACGATGTCTTCAGGAATCCCATGAAGTCGAAAGACGTGGTTGGTGAGAAGTCGTGCTGTCTCCAAGGCGGAAGGGAGTTTGGGCAATGCAACAAAGTGAGCGGCTTTGGAAAACCGGTCGATAATAGTCAAGACCATGGTGTTCCCTTCAGAAGGAGAAGGCCGGTGACGAAGTCCAGAGCAATGTGGGACCATGGTCGCTTAGGGGTGGGTAACGGCCTAAGGAGACCAGAAGGAGATGACAGAGAAGGTTTATTTTGTGCACAAATGCTGCATGCTGCCACGTACTCACGAGTATCTTTGATTAATGTAGGCCACCAGAAATAACGTTGGAGGAAGGCCACTGTGCGGTTGGCTCCAGGATGGCACGTGAACTTGGCTGTGTGTCCCCATTGCAGTATGTTATCTCGCACTTCGGAGGGCACATAAAGGCGGTTGGGTGGTCCCGTACCAGGGTCTGGTTCAGTCTGAAGGGCTGCCTGAATGGCGGACTCAATCTCCCAAGAGATGGCTCCTATGACGCAGGAGGGGGGCAAGAGGAACTCCGGCTGAGAGGAGGAGTCTGTAGAGCTGAACTGTCGGGACAGAGCGTCAGGCTTGACATTTCGTGAGCCATGTCTGTAGGAGATAGTAAAGTTGAACCGAGTAAAAAACAAGGCCCACCTGGCATGCCGGGGGTTCAAACGTCTGGCGGCTCGTAGATAGGCCAGGTTCTTGTGATCTGTCCAGACCAAGAAGGGATGCATCGCGCCCTCCAACCAATGCCGCCATTCTTCCAAGGCCAATTTGATGGCTAGCAGCTCCCGGTCCCCTACATCATAATTCTGTTCCGCCGGGGAGAGGCGATGAGAGAAAAAGGCGCAGGGTCGGAGACTGCCCCTGGACTGTTGGGACAACACCGCCCCCACCCCCACATCGGACGCGTTCACTTCCACAATGAACGATTTGGATAGGTCCGGTTGGATGAGGATGGGGGCGGAGGCAAACCGGCTTTTCAGGAACGAGAAGGCCTCAGCAGCAGCAGTGGTCCATCTGAAAGGTAAGTTGGGAGAGGTGAGAGAGGTAAGAGCATGGGTAATGGAACTGTAGTTTCTAATGAAGCGACGGTAGAAGTTGGCGAAACCAAGAAAGCGCTGCAGTTGTTTGCGATCTACTGGCTCGGGCCAATCCAGGACCGCTTGTACCTTGACGGGGTCAGCCTTCATCTGCCCTTTTCCAATAATGTATCCTAAGAACGCGGTGGATTCCACATGAAACTCACACTTCTCCCCCTTCACGAACAGACGATTCTCTAATAACCGCTGCAACACCTGCCGCACATGTCCCTAATGTTCCTGTAATGAGGAAGAGAAAATCAAAATATCATCAAGATAGACGAACACGAAATGATTGATGAAGTCTCGGAGTACGTCGTTCACGAGGGCCTGGAACACTGCTGGGGCGTTGGTTAAGCCGAAGGGCATGACAAAATATTCGAAGTGGCCGAGATGGGTGTTGAAGGCAGTTTTCCACTCGTCTCCCTGCCGAATCCGAACGAGATGGTAAGCGTTCCGGAGATCCAGTTTGGTGAAGACGGTTGCCCCCTGCAGGAGCTCGAACGCAGAGGTGAGAAGTGGCAAAGGATACTTGTTGCACACAGTGATTTCGTTCAGACCACGATAGTCAATACAGGGTCGGAGGGTCTTATCCTTCTTGGACACAAAGAAAAAGCCGGCGCCCAGGGGAGAGGTGGAGGGCCGAATCAGACCGGACGCCTGGGCTTCAGTAATATACTTTTCCATGGCGTCCCGTTCGTGCTGAGAGAAGCTGTAGAGTCGGCTGGAGGGGTAGGGCGCCCCCGGCACGAGATTGATGGCGCAGTCGTAGGGCCGGTGGGGAGGCAGGGAGACAGCCCGGTCTTTATTGAACACCTCAGCGAGATCGTGATAGGTCGGGGGGACGCCGGACAGATCAGGTGGCGTCTCCTCCCTAGAGGTGGAAGAACAAGGGATGGAGGGAGTAGCAGATCTGAGGCAACGCTGGTGGCACCGCTCACTCCAACCCGAGATGCTCCAAGTAGCCCAGTTGATTTGTGGGTTATGTAATTGTAACCAGGGAAAGCCAAGGACGATGGGCGTCTGTGCAGAGTCAAACAGGTAAAAGGAGAGTTGTTCAGAGTGGTTACCGGACAGGGTGACAGAGAGTGGTTGGGTCTTATGAGTGATCTCAGAGAGTCTGGCGCCATCAAGAGCTGAGACTTGGAGCGGTGTGGGTAGTTCTGTGGATAGAATTCCCCAATGCTGGGCGAGGGCACGGTCCATGAGATTTTTCTCTGCCCCAGAATCGAGTAGTGCCAAAGCTGTATAGCCGACTGGGGGAAGATTGATTTTAGCCTGAAGCGTGAATCTGGGCAGGGAGGAACAGGAGTTAATTCGACCCGCCAGTATCCCCACCATTACTGACGGGCACGGTCTTTTGGGCGAACAGGACAGGAAGCGATGTAATGACCCTTCTTGCCACAATAGAAGCACTCACCCGCCTCCCATCTCCGCTGCCGTTCTGCGATGGACAGCCGTGCTCGGCCGAGCTGCATGTGTTGTTCCTCCGCGCCGCCGGGAGGCGCCGTGTCCTGAGCGTCGTCCGTTAGGGAGTTTCCCCGGTCCCTGGAAACCACACGGCGCGCGGCACCCTGGGAGTTGTAGTTCCTTGGGGTTCACCGTGCTCGCAGGCGGTCGTCAATACGAATACACATGGAAATCACCGCCTCGAGGGATTGTGGCAAATCCCTAGTAGCTAGCTCATATTTGAGGTCGTCATTAATGCTGTTCAAGAATACTCCTCTGAGGGCTTTCTCCTCCCAACCGGCCTCCTCTGCGAGAATCCGGAAATCCACGGAAAAGTCCGCCATGCTCCTCTGTCCCTGCTGTAGGCTGACCAACTTCTGTGAGGCCGCCTCCGGACATGTCCCCTTATCGAACACTTCCTTAAATCGAGACAAAAACACAGGAAAGGACAGGTCGGGGTTTCTCCGTAATACAGCATGGCCCCATTCTAATGCTCGTCCCCGGAACAAATTGACCATGAAACCAATTTTGGCACAGTCAGAAGCATAAGCGTTTTTCTGTTGCCTGAAAACCTGCGAACACTGGGTGAGGAAACCTCCACATTTCCCCAACTCATCGCGGAAGACCTCTGGGATGGGCAGGGCTTTCTCCGATGTTCCGGTGAGCTCAAGTGCGGGGGCTAAACCAGACGACGGAACTGTCGGCGGAGGGGATAGATCCAGGTGGCGGGACGTGGCTGATAATACGGTGGATTCCAACATACCTCTGAGATCGGCGAGCTGTTGGGTGGCAGCCCCTAGCTGACTGGAAACCAGGCGAAGCATGTGGTCATGACGCTGGAGCGTTTCCTCTTGGATAGCCAGAGCCCGGTTGATCGGATCAGCATCCGCGGTGTCCGGTTTTGGCTGGATCATTCTGTCACGACCCAGGGAAGGAGAGGACACACAGGCGGTGGCTGATGATAACAAGGTGCAGTTTATTTACAGTGCCAATGTGAAATGTGCGAAGCTAAGGAGGCCCAGGGAAACAGGGGTGAAACGGCAGGTGGGAGCAGTTGGAGTGGATCGAGGTGCTGGAGGAAATCCAAGGAGAAGGGAGGCCAGGCAGGTGAGTGAGCGAGCAGGTGAGTCCAAAACCAGCAGTGGGTACGGCGTGGAATGGCGAGGTGAACAGAGAGCAGGATTCAACACGGGGATTTAGAGGTAGTCAAGGATCCAGCGAGGAGTGAAGGTCTGCTGGCAGCTTAAAAGGACCTCCTGATGGCTTGATCAGCTGCAGGTGTGGTGACGCAACGCCCGGCATCTCAGCCCCAGAGACGCGGAGACACCGGAAACCTTCGCCGTGGTCCGCAGGACAAACACACATGTACACAGACGAACACAGAAACCTCCCTAGGTTATGACACGCACGACACTCCGTCTTACAGCAACCAGGGAGCAAGTGGAAGTGGCCCAGCTGTAAACAGAAGCGAGGCAAGCATAGAGGCCTGCTAACTAAGCTAAAGGCTAACGCTAGACTGATCATCCTGTCACTCTCTCTCTCGCCAACATCCGTTCCCTGGACAATAAAATGGCAATAAAATGGATCTGTTATGGCTGCGGATGTGTGTAGACTCGCGGTGGAGGGCTGTGTGCCTACATCAATAAAGATTGGTGTACTCACTCGCCAGTATTCACTGTTCTGAGAAAGCTGAACTCTTAGTGCCAGCCACATGACTTAGCCTATGGATTCACAGCAGTGTTCATCGTAGCTGTTTACATCCCCCTGAGCGCTAATGCTAAGGAGGAGGCGCTCTCTCCAAAACAAACACCCTGAGGCTGTGTACGTGACTGGGGGAGACTTTACTCATGTCGACGATGCCGATGCCGACAGCGATGCATCGCGACCAGAGGGGACAATTCTTCAGGTCGTGTTTACACAAACAGGCGCAGGGCATGCAGGGCTTTCCCTTGCACTCACCTCTCAGATCATATTTCCATTCTGCTCGTCCCCTCCTGCAACCCACCCAGAGGACAACTAAACCAACACAAAGGACCGTCACTGTGTGGCCCACTCCTGCTACCTTTGTGCTCCAGGACTAAGTGGCCCATCTTCCGAGAAGCTACAACAAAAGGGTTGAAGTGGATCTGGAAGAATATGCCGTGCTAAGAACTGCATGGAGAACTCTAGATGCTGTTATCAAGAGAGCTAAAGCTGCATATACCCAAAAGATCCAAGGTCACTTCAACACCAACGACCCCCCAGAGGATGTGTTAAGGAGCATCGCAGACTACAGTAGGAAAGATGCTGAATGTCCTAGGGACTCATCTCTACCTGATGCTCTTAACACCTTTTATGTTTGCTTTGAGGCATCTAACAGATCTCCCACCATCCGACTCAGCTCATCACCAGACAAGCAGCTTCCCAGACTTACGACTGAAAAGGTCAGAAGGTCACTCCAGAAGGTCAATAGCCACAAGGCTACAGGACTGGACAAAATCCCTGGGTACGTCTTGAAGGGCTGCACACCCCAGCTCTCTGAGGTACTCACCGACATCTTTAACACCTCACTCTCATAGGCAACTGTCCCGTCCTGTTTCAAAACGGCAACCATCATCATCATACTGACCCCACCAGTATGCATATAGGAAGAACAAGTCCACTGTGGATGCTATCTCAGAGGTAGTCCATCTGGCTCTCACCCACCTGGAGAGCAGGGACTCCTACGCCAGGCTGCTCTTCCTGGACTTTAGCTCCGCCTTTAACACAGTCATTGCACAGACACTCTTTCACAAGCTGAACATGTTCAGTCTGAGCTCCTGACTCTGCAACTGGGTCCTGGACTTTTTAACAAACAGGAAGCAGATGGTCCGAATCCACGACATCACCTCTTCCCCCATCGCCCGCTACACTGGCTCCCCTCAGGGATGCGTCCTCAGCCCTCTGCTGTACACGCTGCTTACTTGTGACTGCTCATCCACATTCCTGAGCACCCACATCATTAAGTTTGCAGATGACACAGCAGTGGTCGGACTCATCTCAGATAACAATGAGACGGAGTACAGATTGGAGGTGGAACACCTGGAGACCCGGTGCAGGAGTAACAACCTTTGCATCAACGTGGCCAAGACCAAGGAGATGATCGTGGATTTCAAGAGAAACATCATCTGCCATCCTGCCCCACTGTGATGGTGTTACCCACAACAGGCCAGTCTATAAGGGCTGTGCTCTGTCTCACACCCTCATGAGGCTGGACCTTCCAGCCCGTGACCTCACTTCCTACATCACTAAGACCCCAACTGAGCAAGGCTACAGCTTCAGTACCACCAGCAGGATACGCCCACCATTAGGTGACAGTGAAGATGCATAGTAATGGTATTTGTGATGCCGCCTGCCTGTGTTTGCAGCGGAGAGGGAGATCATTACAAAGGAATCATTTTTCTGGGAGAGGGCAGTAAAACACAAACCTGCTGCCACCACATTAACACTGGCCTCAGACATAAGCTTTACAGTTGCTGAGTCAACACTACATTCATGGCTAATACATAAGAGCATGGGAACCAATTCTTTTGCATAACTTTGTCCATCTGGAAGTGGATTGTTGTTCCTTTCCTTGTGTCCTGTCATATCTCCTGTTGGGTGTTCATATTAAACACACAGTTTCTAATAATAATAAACTCAGTGTATGTACAGACTGCAGACTGCTCTAAACACTCAATTTATCAAAGTTGTGATGACTCTTCAATCTGATGATGTTGTAGTGAGGGGATATCCATATAAGGTTATCTAAGAAGCCACACCAACCTGCTGCTCAACCCTATTCCTGAGGGGCAGCCAATCAGCTAAAGGTGGCTTATAATTGGAACAAGCTTTAAAAAATGTAAATAAAAAATAAATAAAAATACCACAGTGTGAGATAAAGCAGGATTATTATGGACTGTTAATCATAAAAAGCTGCTCTATCGGAGTTCCATGAGGGTTTCAACCACTGCTGTCTTACATTTCTTAACTAAAATATCCCAGCTTGTTAGTTCTCTGGGCCTCTATAAAGAAAAATTAGACTCTCTGTCACTGCTTCCTCCCACACTGCAAACCAGATATAATTTGTGACTCTTTCCAGTGTGTCCCATCATGTCTGAAAAGATCTTTATCACTGTCCATGTATGAACACAGACCTTCCCTTTTAATTCTGCACAATCCAGTTACTTCAGTGGGTGTAGCGGCTGGCAAACGACCCCTTTTATGGGGCTCGTATCCACAGGTTTATTCCGGGTTGGCTGACTGAGTATACATTATGCTAATGTTCTGTGCAGGAGGATGAAAGGTCAGTCCCACAGATTCCTTCAGACGGCTCGGCCCGGATTCACAGGAGCTAAATCATAACACTTAATCAATGTGCCCTCTGCTTGCTTCCCTACGTTTCGTATCACATGTGTAATTGATGAAATGTGTGACACTTCAATGGGAATCAGAGTTTATTTTGGGGGAATTGACTGGAAGTTTAAAGGCAGGCTGATCCTGTTACAGATATTAGAAACAGAAAAAGTGACATCTAGCCCCCAACCATGTTGTTCCAGCAGTTTCATTATGAAAGAAACAATAATTCAGGCTCCATCACAGGTTTGCAGACTGACCTAATGTGCTGATTGGGGTGTCACAATTGCAATCTCTACAGAATACACGGCCAAAATACACTGCTCAGAAATGGGAAAAATGGGGAAAATTCCTGCTGGATATCTATCCTGATATAGACTGGGTAATGTGTGAGGAATGAAAGGATGCCACATCGTTTGATGGAAATTAAAACGATCAACCTACAGAGGCTGAATTCGAAGGCATTGTGAAAATCAAAGCGAAAATGATGCAGCAGGCTGGAACATTTAGCTGAAATTTCATCACAGCAACTCAAAATGGTCCTCAGTAGTTTGCGTGCCCCCCACGTGCTTGTATAGATGCCTGACAACATCGGGGCTCCTAATGAGATGACAGATGGTGTCCTGGGGGATCTGCTCCCAGATCTGGAGCAGGGCATCACTGACCTCCTGGACAGTCTGTGGTGCAACCTGGAGGTGTTGGATGGACCAAAACTAACATGTCCTCCAGTCCAAATGTAAGTATCTGTCTTTTCTGCAGGCCCTGAAATACGACCTATATGTACGTTTCCAAAATGAACGCTCCTACCTGTGGCTTCGCGTGTCATATGGTCAAATGGGTAATGCTGACATAGCTCAGGAGGGAGACCAGTAAACTATTAATCAGAAGGTTGATGGTTCACTCCCAGGCTGTTATCCAAAGGCAAAATGCTGAAGTGCTTGTATGAATAAGGAATGTTGCATTGAGTAAAGCGTTATAATAAAGAACAATTTATTTATTGTTTTAACTTTTCCGGTTGTATATAATAAAGAAAGAAAGAGCTTTATTTGTCACATACACATACAGTGAGATTCAGTCTTTGCATTTAACCCATCACACATGGAGTATGTAACACACACAGCACAACGCGGAGCAGGGGGCAGCCAGAGGGCACCTGGGGAGCAACTTGGGGGGTAAGGGCCTTGCTTGGGGTCCCACAGTGATGCCAGCCCAAGGATTCTAACCAGGGTCCTCTCAGTGATGAACCCTCCTCTTCTCCCCTTGGCCACCAATGCCATTTAGTCTGCGTAGACTTTTCAGAAATCTGAGGAAATCCATATTTATGTATTTTTTCAGGATTTGCCGGCAAAATGCGAACATGTTACTCACATGCATAGGCGTAGGAACCGGGGGGGAACGTGTCCCCCCAATGTTGGAGACAGGTGCATTTGTCCCACCTCAGAGTATTTACAGATCTGTCCAATATGTGCCCCCCCGATAGTAAACTCATTCCTACGGCCTTGCTCACATGCACTTTCATCTACGACTGCTAGAGGTCACTTTATTTTATTCTAAAACGTAGATATTAATCGTAAAACATGCCTGCAGAAAAGACCAAATTCTACGTTTTTTCAAGGAGGACAGGCTGACCGAAACATTATGTCCCAGAGGTTTTCTATCGGATTTAGGTCAGGCTAGTGTGGGGGGCCAGTCTCTGATGTCAATTCCTTCATTCTCCATGAACTGCCTGCCTTTGCCGCTCTTGTATCTCGCTGGTGCTGTCATGATGGTCGGGGGGGGGGGGGGGGGGGGTTGACCCAAGACACAGAGGAGACAGTTCTCGTTTAACAAAGTTTATTATCAAAAAAAGGTCAAAGCACAAGCGGGAGTGAAAACTGGTGGGAGAATGTCTGTCTGGCAAACACAGGAGGATCTGTGGAAAAGAGAGACAAGCTGGAGTGACTCAGCAGCTTAATGACCGTGTGGCGGTAGTAAGTTAAGGGGACGTAAATGGGCTTACTCAGAGAGGCTCGGGGGAAAGACTGGTTGGAGTTGTGGCTGGCAGGGAGTTTCCAGGGTGAGCGTGGACCGGTGTGATCCGTGGGGTTGGCAAGCAGAAGCTGGAGAGGTGACGGCCGAGAATGCTGACTCTGTGGCGAGGCTGAGTTGGTCTGTGATTCCAAGGATATAATGCAGCAAAAAGGAGTAAACCGGTGAAGCAGGAGAGGACAAGGTTACAGGCAGGCAAACCAGACTACTATACGAAAGACTAGCTTGCTGAATTACCATTCAAAAAGTGAAACTTGTATATTATATTCATTCATTACACACAGACTGATATATTTCAAATGTTTATTTATTTTAATTTTAATGATTATAACTGACATCTAATGAAAACCCTAAATTCAGTATCTAGGGTTACTGGTGTTATTTTAGAATGGTTCATGTCATATTTATCTGAGAGATCTTTTACTGTTCATATAAATCAAGTGATGCCTGAAACAACAGTCTTGTCTTGTGGGGTACCTCAGGGATCTGTTTTGGGTCCAATTCTCTTTTTACTTTATATATTCCCTCTTGGCCAAATTGTAAGACGTTACAATGATATTTCTTATCATCTCTATGCTGATGACATTCAGTTATATTGTTCTTTCTAAGCCTCTGAGTTTTATAAATTGTCCAGTTTAAGTAAGTGCCTGACAGAAAGGTTTCCTCTAGTTAAAATGGAAACACTGATTATTGCTCCTGACCATATGATTTCAGAAATTAGGCGACATATCAGCTTCTTAGGCTCTTCTGTTCGATCAAGACTCAGAAATGTAGGTGTCATTTTTGACAGTTCAATGTCCCTTGAGCATCACTCCAAAGAGCTGGTTCGGAATTGTTTTTATCATTTAAGGAATATTTCAAAACTCAGATTACTGGTGTCAGAGGCTGAACTTGGGATCATTATTCATGCTTTTATCTCTTCTCGTCTGGATTATTGTAACGGTGTTTTTATGTGTTTCAGCAAATCAGCTTTGGGTCACCTTCAAACTGTGCAGAATGCTGCGGCAAGACTTTTATCTGGCACCAATAGAAGATTTCATATCACTCCAACTTTGGCTTCTCTTCATTGGTTGTCAGTAAATTTTAGATTTCATTTTAAAATTTTAGTTTTAACACAGCGCCCACTAGAGGACGTCGGGCCCTCAGGCCACCCTCATGAAGTCTGTTTCTGATTGTTTGGTCAGAGACATTCACACCAGTGGCTGCTGGAGGTCACTGTTTAGCTCTGCAGTGCTCATCCTGTTCCTCCTTGCACAAAGGAGCAGATCCTGGTCCTGCTGATGGGTTAAGGACCTTCTACGGCCCTGTCCAGCTCTCCTTGAGTACGTGCTGGGCATTTCTCAGTATGCGCACTTGTGAAACCTCATCAGTCTCAGCACAAGTACTGTTCCAATTCAAAGTACACATGAAGGCAAGTTTGCTGAAAATGCCTGGATGTGTTCTTGCTCTGCCCCTTCTATCGAGGATGGATCAGTGGTGACTTTGTACTTGGAGCAGCCAAGTATCCCAGAATGCATTTCGAACAAAACTCCAAAGCGGTAATGGTGGAGGAGAGCGGCCAAAGCTGTGAGTAAATGTTGAAATATTACCGCTTCTGTGACACAAAACAAACTTTCGCGATGTTTTCAAATGAGAATGTAGATGTGTAAACCTCAAATATCTGCTCAGTTTATCGAGGTATCGCTTAATTGCAAAAGTGCGCCAACGTTTTTGGAGATGTCCGTTCCCGCTGCTCTAACAGCAGCTGTCCGCTCACCAGTCGGTCGAGGCTCGCTATACCCAGAGAGAACGCCTGACTCCCGGTACATCATTTCAAGTGGAAGTTAAACACAGATATAACTCACTTAGATGATCTCTGACGGCTGATGTTTGGTTTATTTCAGTGTTTCATTTGTTCCTGATCACATTGGTTTGGCTGAGATTAAAGTTAAGCTTCATAACTGGATAGCTGTACAGTGACCCCCTCACCTAGGTTACGTTCCAGAGAATAGGTGAAAATCCACAAAGTAGTGGTGTTATATTTATTTTATTATTTATATATGTTTTAAGGCTTTACAAACCCTTCCCACACTCCTATAAACACTTCATATGCTCTTAAACCTACGTAAATTTAACTACATATAAAATTCTATATGGGTACTCACCATGATGTATACTACAACTTGAATGATGAAGACGATGAATTATGTAGCTGTGAAGTATTGATGGCGATGAAGGTGATGACGATGAGATGAATGTACAATACTGCACAGCCAAGAAGAGCATTAAAGCTATTCTGAAGGCACCACTTAATCAGGCGCTTCATCAGGTGGTGCAGGATCTTCACCCTCGGCCGTAACTTCTATTTCCGCTAAAGGCGTAGGCGCAAAATCCCGTGATATAGCGAAAACTCGGTGATACAGAATTAGATATATTTTTTTTAAAAACCTGCAATACAGCGAACACAATAAGTGAACCGCAATATAGTGAGGGACGACTGTACGGGGTTTAAAAATGCTTGGATTTAAATATTGTCCTTTCAAGGTTTGAAAAGTGCTTGAATTTTGACTATAGTGCTTGAAACTGCTTGAAACTGCTTGAAATTGTAACCGCTTTTTTAAAATAAAAAAATAACTGAATAGTTCTTTTATGAGATGGAGAAAGAAAATTAGTTGGAAAGTTGGAAAGTCTAAATCAAAAATTTCTCCACCGGGACCTGACCAGCACGTCTGCATGTGACCTGTTATTATGGATAAGACGAGTATGGAGTTATATTTAGGTCAAAAGTCACGTGTGAGAAAAAACATAATATGCGCAAATAATGTCATTCCGAGAGCGCAGGTGTTCATTCCTCAAGAATAAATTCATTAATTCGCGAGCGCAGGACTCAGCAGCCACGTGCACAAAGAAACATCGCGCACACGAGTGTCTGCTGCGCGTCTTGCGGCAGGTTCACGCTCTGTAAGGAAACTTCACGTGTGGAGATGAATTCTACTCCTGTGAAGAAACTGACTTTAGACCATTTGGGCGGAGCCTATGGAGCCTAATGTGATTGGTTACTTCGATGGTTAGTTCAGTTTCCTGCATTAGACCGAGTTACATCATGGCAGCAACATAAGAGCTGTTTTAAACCGGATTTGTTCACAGTCTGGAGAATAAAGTCTCCAGAATTAACTATCAGTAGTTATTGTTTTCTGACAAGTGATTTATGGCATAATACCATCGTTTTAATGTGATTAAAAATGTGAAATCATTTTTAATGTATTTATGTATGTATGTATTTGTATGATAATGTATCACAATGTTAATGTGTTAAAATATCGTTAAGACAACTACAATAAGGTAACAGAAGTCTCACAACTCCCAAACATAACATTAGCAGATAATATGCTTACATCTGTAACCAAACTGGAAACCTTTGAATATACAGACTATAAAGCACAAGATATGGAACGTGACAAAGATTTCCCCCAACCCCTTCTGATTCCCAGATATTAATTTTATTGGACAAATTTCTGGATGTAATGTTGGACCATAAAATCATCTGGAAGCCTGATGTTAGTCATGTAAAAGCAAAAATAGCAAAGAGCATCAAATTGTTAGGAAAAAACAGCACGTTCTGAACCAGAAATCATTGCATATTTTATACTGTTCAGTGGTTTTATCTTAATTGAACTATTGTGTGATGATATGGGGTAACACATACAAAAGCACACTACAGCCACTATGCACATTACAAAAAGAGCAATAAGGATAGTTAATAATGTTGGATATCAGGAGCACACAAACTCTCTTTTTTTTAGGTCAAACATGTTGATATTTATGGATCTGGTCAAATAATGTACAAAGAAATAATATGTTACCAGAAAACATTCAAAAACGTTCACAGACAGAGAAGGAGGTTATGAGCTGAGGAAAGAGCTAAATTTAAAAAAACATAAAGGACAACAATGAGGAGTATGTGCAGAGCGGTCTGTGGGGTGAATCTGTGGAATCATTTAGAAGAGAATTTGAAAAGATGTGATAATATAATTCAGTTAAAAATGATATTACACTTATAAAGTATTATGTGAATGAGGTAGGGTGTTAAATATTTATATGGATGTACTGTATTTTAAAAAATAAGTGATTATTATGGCATACTATCAAAAAGCAATACTTCTGGCTAGGTATAGTTAAATAATTATAGATTAATTCATAAAGATAATATAACAAGGGACTGTGTATTATGAACATATTATGCACATATGTATATCTCAGACTGTATAATCAGAGCAGATGTAAAGGATGAGCAAGTTAGGGCTAGGAATTAATAAGCAGTTGCTTCCTCCTACTGCTTTTTGAACATAAAAAAGGCACTGTTTGCATGTGAATTTGATTTTTCTTTACTAACATATGTTACTTACATGTTCAAAATATATATATATATATATATATATATAATTTGCTGGAAAATCATGAAAATGGACCTTGAAAGTGCTTAAAACGTGCTTGAATTTGAATGCTGTATGAACCCTGAACTTTAATGTCTCACTGCAGAGCTGTCAGTATGTTTGGAGATGAATCATTCGCTCGTCTTTATTCCCTGATGTATGAATGTGCTACACCTGTTTTCACAGCTTATTTTGAGTTAAAGCTGGCATTAAAAATATTTTACTCAGGGAGGAACGTGAGAGTGTTTTCACCGGGAACGGGAACATCGCAGCGGCATGTTGATGCTGTTCATGGAGATCCTGCAGACTGATGCCAGCCTGCTCCAGAAATGATCAAATTTTATGTTTTTAATATTTATTCGACTCTATTCTAAACACCATCTGTCTGTAAGTGTTGGGAGTCCTCTGGAATAACATCGTTTTAACCTTTGACCTGTTTTTGTTCAGTCAGCAGCTGAGCTGTGTGTACGTGTATAATGTTTTTATTCAGAGATGAAGTTTTTAAAGCCGAGCATTTTGCAAAAGTGCTTAAAAACACTGTTTTTAATCTACTTTTTTGAAGAACTCTAGTTATTAGGCATTGAGTGCAGTTTCCACTGTAAATATTAATCACAGTGAAATTAAACTGGAAGGCGATAAAAACACTGCAGCTGAGGAATGACGTCATCAAGTACGCTGGTATTCCAATTGTTAGAATTGCGCTGCGTCCTCCTTACTTGGGAAGTCCGTACTCCCATGTGAACTTCCCAAGTATGAACTTGCGTATTGAGAAACGGCCCCTGTCTCCTGGAGTCTCCTCCATGCTCTGAGACTGTGCTGGGAGACACAGCAAACCTTCTGCCAATGGCACGTATTGATGTGCCATCCTGGAGGAGCTGGACTACCTGTTCAGCCTCTGTCGGGTCCAGGTATGACCTCATGCTACCAGCAGTGACTCTGACCCTAGCCAAATGCACAACTAGTGAAGAACAGTCAGAAAAGATGACGACGTACCTGTAACACCATTCCTGTTTGGGGGGGGGGGGTCTCATTGTCGCCCCTCTAGTGCACCTGTTGGTAATTTGATGAACACCAAAGCAGCTGAAACGGATGACACCCCCCCCCCCTCTGATACTTACTGACCTTATCAGTATCTCAGAGGTTTACTGACTGATGCTGAACTCTGATTGAAAAGGATTCCTTTAAGTTTTCGAGCCGTCTATTTAAGTCATCCAAAGTTTTCTGAGATCTAAACAATAATGCTGACCGTCAGATTTATATTAACTTATTGTGTTTTTGTCAGATTAATTAAACTAAAAGTGAAAGTACAGGGAGGTACTGAGACAGTCTGTGTTCAAAAACATATAAAAGAAAACAATTATTTATGTGTTACTAACATTATGCCACAGTGTATTTTATTATGAATGTTCATGTGAGAGGAAATAATAACCACCACCTGGTGTCAGGTTCATGTCACAGCTGCTCTAAATTAACTTATTGGCAATTACCAAAATCACTGTTGTGTTTCTGTAAGGGTTAATCCACCAAATGATGGAAATGATGTTTTTTAATAGTGAAGCACATTAATTCAATTCAATTCAATTCAATTTTATTTATATAGCGCCAAATCACAACAAACTGTCGCCTCAAGGCGCTTTATAGTTATCATCATCATCATTATTTGATGAAGATGGTTGGGATATCTGGATATAAAAATGTGGATTCAGTTCATCTGCAGAATAAATGATTTGAGTTTTAAACAAGTTTTTGAGACATTTCTAAAATATTTTGGGGTTCTTCGTCTCACAGGTGGTCTCATAAATGTGTTAAGCTCTGACTCTGAACACACAAACAACACTCAGCACACACTCTTTAAATGAAAACAATTCAAATCATTATTATCATACTCAAGCATCAAGAAAAAGTATCTTGGAAATGTGTAGGTTAGGCAGAAGGCCTGGAGCGGCTCCCAGGGGACCTTCACTCTTCATTTCCTGCTTTCTGCTCAGTTTTTTTACACATCAGATTGTGGATCAGCTGATCACAGACACGTCTTTAGGCAGAGGAAACAAAAGTCGGACACCAGGTAACATCTGACCCGGAACATAATGCAGAGGCTCAAAACTTCAGCATCACTTTCTAACGATTGATTTTTGAAAATTAATATTCCTGCTGGGTCACTCATTCATTAACCCTCCATCCTGCTGGTGCTTCTGGGACGATTCTTTAGGAATCTGCACGTTGTTCAGGCTGCACTCAAAGATTTTATAATCTTTCATCAACAAAATTTCAGCAGCACAACTAAATAAAACAGCAGAACGCTGCATGTTTGGCTTTCTGTACGTCTGCATTACCAACATCAAGTTATCAGGTCGACCTGCTGGGGGTGGGGGGGTGGGGGGGTTGTACCCATTTTTATTTAACTGTTTTTGTTTTTTTTCACATAAAAAAGTGTGGATAAATCCATTTAAGAAACACGCATAAATAAAGTTCAAATTAAACGCACCAATTTGAGTTAAGTAAGCGCATTGTTTGCATTTACAGTGCAATAAAGACAGCATATTAAATTTTACAGTGCAAACACACAAACTGGGTGTGTGTGTGTGTGTGTGTGTGTGTGGCTAAGAGCAAAGCTAAGCTTTGTAGCAAGGTCCCATGACTACCCTTATTTCACCACACACACACACACACACACACACACACACACACACACACACACACACACACACCCTCTCCGTGTGAGGGGGAGCAGGGGGTGGTGGGGGTATGTTGGTTGCCTTGGAAACACTTCAGTCCAGATAATTATTACTGTAACTGTCTCTGCACACCCCACCTATAATGGAAATGGATCATAAATTATAATCAGTGAGTGGCAGCCTTCTGCTGGGGCTTCCTGCTCGCTGCTGCCACCCACTGCGCAGCACAGGAAGTGCAGACGGAGCCGCTCCTCTGCCCCCGCCTGAAAGAAAACGTCCGCCTGCTTTTTTCCCTTTGTTTTCTCTGCTCTTAGTAAATTTTCAGAGTGAAAGTTAAACCCATATGACAATAACAATAATATAAAAACATTAATGGCAGAATGGAAATATGGCATCATGCTGAATCTGTTTAAATATTTACAAAGGCCTATTCCCATGGTCCGTTCGTAAGTAATCAAAAAACAATTAAATATTCTCGCCGGTTGAAAGTCGCTTTTTTGTTTGTTTTTAAAACAAAATAATTCAGCGCCTTATAAAGAAGTAGTCTGGGCTCGAGTCGTAATTGCAAAGTGAGCGCCCTACTTTCCCCGTTCTCACAAAGGGGAAGGAACAACCAAAAAAATAAAAAAACCAGGGGAAAAATGAATAAACAAACAAAAGCATAGATTGAAGTAGCATTAGGAATATAAACTAGCAGCCAAAGGAAATGCAGTAATTGCCTGGCTGTGTATTTATCATGGCCTTTGTTTCACAGTCATATCCCAGAGAAATGATGAGTTTCTGGCCTTCAGTTTGATGGCTGGAGGATGCAGTTTTCTGCAGCCGAACACTTTTATTAGCAGCGCTTTCTTTTACTCCCTTTCTCATCTGAAACTTGAAGCTATTCATCACGTCCTCACAACAGAAACCTGCCTTTACACTTGCTGCTAAACAGCTGATTTTAATTCAGCTTTCTCCTATGAAGTGCTTCCTGATCGGAGACGAGGTCCTCACCGCACTGCCAATTACTGGTAAGCTGCAACCGCCTTAAATCAGCTTCCACTTATCAACATAACTTCAACCACAGCGGTCAGATTACTGTCAGACAGCAGGTTTAAAAGCCAAACCTCAACAGAAAGTCAGGTTTCATATCTGGTGTCATCTCAGCTCACCTCTTCTGTTTTAAAATGAGATGCGGCAGCATTTTACTTCCTGCAGCCAGTGAGCAGCAAAGTTTCAGGCTGTTCAAATGACCTCAGCATTATGATTGTAACTCTGCAGAAAGCTTGGCAATAAAACCTTTTAATCATCAATTGTTGTTTCTGCTGAAATCCCAGTCCATTTCTTTTCAAAGAACACACACACATACACACATTCATACACATGGAATCGCTTTCAAAATAAAGAAAAAAGAAACATCTTCTATCCAGTTACTGAACAACTTTAAATTACACCATCTCTCAACTCTTTTCAAAAGAGAAGCTGTGGCTGTTTCAGGAGGCAGGACCTTTGAAAAGTTGATAGCACCTCGTGTTGGCAGTTTACGGCCAGAGGTTTCGCTCACTGCACAACGCAAATCACAGGTGGGTTTCCTCATTAGGCACTATTGACAGGCCACATAAAACAGAATCTATCGCTCCTCCAAAAGGCTCCGCAGCCACCATCTTCCCACCCCCCTCGCCTCCTCCTCATCCTCTCGTCTCTCTTCTTTTCTCCGCCATGCATATTTCAGATCAGGAATAGATGTCAGGCGGTGCGTGGGAATTATTAATCTCAGGTTCTGTACTCGTGGTGAGCTGTTTAAGGATTCACACTAACAAAGGGCAGCGGAGTCACGCAACAGGGCTGACAAGGCCCGTCTTTCCACCTGCATACCCCTACCTGTCTGCTGCCTCCCCTCCACCGGCCGCACACACACACACACACACACACACACACTTTTTCTTCGGTTGCTCTCTCACTCTTTGCCTCCGTCTCTCTCTCCGGCTGACCTTTGGAGCCACTTAGGTTCACAAAACACCTCCAAACAGTTCCTCTCTAATGGCCCACTCCTCAAACAATCGGTAGAACGACCTGAGGAAGATGATTGATCTCTGACAAGCGGCTCGATGCATTCCTATGAGTCATTAGATCAGCCCGGATGGAGAGAGAGAGGCAGAGGTATGGAAGGAGAGAGAGAGACCTATTGGAGAATTGGTGCAGCTGTGTGTACAACCAGACCAGGCATTTATCTAATGTCAAGACTTGCAGACAACCTTTAGTCTGAGTTTGATGTTGGAGGAGCTTTGGAATGACAACAGCACTCACATGCACACAAGCTCGGGTCAAAGGAAACCGCACACCCTCAGAGTAAAGGCACTCGTCTACAGTATGTGCTCAAATTAATCTGTGGGAAGAGAGACGACGCACACACGGGAACACACGAGCACAGGCAGCGAGCAGTAAAACAGTATCAGTGGAGCAGCTCGGCGCCGTGGAAAAGAGAAATGTCTTCTTTAAAGATCCTCTTGTTGTGTTGTCGCACTGGGAGATAAGGACGGATTAGGCTGAGAGACGCTCTGAGCTGAGACACGCAAACATGCTGTTGAACATGGAAGTGAAGCACCAGAAACTCTCTGCGCAGCAAATCGACACACACACACGCACACACACACACATGCACACAGCACAGTACAGGAGCTCACTTTTACACACAGTCACCTACAGAGAGCTAACTGACAGCCCTGAGGCTCAGATGTAGGTACAGATGTGAGGTTTGGAGCTCTTCGGTGTAAATATGATCTGAAGTTGTAAAAGCAGGAAACTGAAGGCCAAAGGTGAAAAAGTTATAAAGAATCTTTGAAAGCATCACAGCAGGCATGAACGCCTGCTGCACGCAGCCTCCTCTTCTGCTGTATTAGTTCAATAAAGAAGCGAAACCTGGATCCACCTGGTTTCTGCAGACGAAGCGGAGGTGTTCAGACGTCTCTCTCCGAGTCTCCTCCAGCTCCTCTGAGGAAACACCAAACCAGCCGAGAGACGTGATCTCTCCAGCCTGTCCTGGGTCTGCCCCAGGGTCTGCTCCTGGTTCAACATGAAGCAGCTCACCTATGAGGAGTCCTGTGACCAGGATTTCTTCAATCGTATCTGTTGTCAGGAGGGGGTTTTATATTTTAGGGAAATCCTCAAACATCTTACCAGAAACTGGTGGACAAATGTGAAAAACACCTACAAGCTGGGGTTGGTTACATGGTTAGGAAAACTCTACTAAAGGGGTCAATACTGGAACCAAGGATGTGGTTCCTGATTCCTGTTAATTTTTCTCAAATAAATGATAAAGCGAGTTGTCCGTAGGCTCGTAGCTGTAGGACCTCTTCGGAGAGTCTTCAGAGAGTTACCCTGAGATGATCTGATGTGTGTCCTCTCAGAAACTTTGGTGTCCCTGCTGTACTGTGAGCAGTACCACAGCTGGTCACTACGCTGCTGCTGTTACGCAGGCACTTTTTCGTATTTGTACTCCGTACCCCGCAGAGACCAACGTAAACCTCAGGTGATGATTTGTGAACGGTATATATACATATCAGTTTATTGTCTGGTATTACTGACTGCTCAATGCTTCTGTCGTTCTCACATCTGCACCTACAACCACACTGGAATCACCAGTTACTGTAACATCCACATCTGTGGAGGAAACCTCTGCACCACCATGCTGCTGAGATATGACACAGATACAAAGTGAAACATGCCAGAATGTATTAAATGCTTTTCATTTAACTTAATTAAGGAAACCTTCAAATCTAAGAGGAAATATTTGACTTCATTCTTTTGTATTTGGCTGAGTACGTCTGCTGGGGCTGAAGCTTCAAATCCAGAAGAATCGCTGCAACTTTTGGAAACATTCATAAAGGTACCCCAAAGTCCAGTAATCACGCGCTGATTTTTGGTTTCAGTTCAGTTAGGCTGAGTTTCCAGAGCAGCTAAGTTATTATTGTTTTAATTTTTACATCCAGGGTTTTTCTTGTGTGCGGTAGATGTCAGGGGCACATTGAAGAAGTTCAGAGCAGCTATGGCAGCAGTTCACACCACGCAGACGTCCTGCTCTCAAACACATTCACCAAAGCTGCTCAAAATGAAAGATTTGTTTTTTCAAATGCTTTTCACACCTACTACCAGTTTGGGTTCATTAGCTGAGATCACCCTTGCTGGTTGTCACAGACTGCACCTGTAGGGGGAGAATTGACTTTTACTGGCTGAATTATTGGAAACATTATTTGTGCTCATGCTCATCTTTGGAGGAGACTTTGGTCCAGTCTGTGCTCTGCAGCCGTTGGCAGGGAGCTGCTCTTTGTGTGAGGGCTGTACTGTATGTTGCTCCTCCTTTATCTTCAAGGTGTGTCTGACTGCGTTCTGGTCATGTGATCACCTTTACACGTGTCTCTTTTTAAAACCTCCCGTGTGATTGTTCAGACAGCATGTTCGGAAGCATCCTCGCACTGGAAACTTTCTCTCCTGCCAAATGTGACACTGGCAGCCGTCTCCTCCTTCAGCATTTGGACACAAACCTGCTTCATGCTAGCGTCTATAAATCACCCGTACACGTGTTTCAGCCCCGTATGAACACACGTCCACCTCCATGTTTCACCGTCGCCACTGTGCTGTCACTCTGCTGCTTCCTGCCAGGTCTGAGCCAAACATCCTGGACTCCATCTGAGCCACACAAATTTTGGGGGGTTTATCTGACCAGAAATGTGCTGCCAATATTTGTCAGGCTTCTTCTCATGTTCTTTGGCAAAGTTTAATCTTTTAGTTTTGTGCCGTTTGTGAGCTTTTTTTTTCTTGGACACCATCCGCAGAGGACGACTTTATGCAATGTTGAACAGCCACTGAAACGCCAGCTAATCTAACTAGTTCTCCCTCTAAGGACATCAGATACCACTGTTTTGTCAAAGCTGCCATCTCTGAAAGGTTTTCTAAATGAACACAACAACCTTCAGATTTCAACCATCAAAATGGGAACACTGGACATGGAAAAAGGGCAAAGCAGCTCCTGAAAAACAGCTCAAATCTTGCTCAGCACACAAGAACAGACAGGCTCAGTCAGCAAAATGGCAGCGCATTACAGTAAAGCCTGTAGATAAAAGATGGATGCAGCCACTGTGGCATCGCCAGTTGGTTTAGCAAATCAGCGTTAGCATTTTGGCACTGCAGTGTTGGTATTTTGGAGCATATTTGAATGAGAGGGTGGAGTGCTGAGTTAGCAACCACCGGTCGCTAGAGAAAAACGTGCGTTCCTGACCAGCTGTGAGTGGTTGCTGAAGGGTGCTGCGTGAAGTCAGTCACAAAGATGGTGCTGCGCCGAAAACATCACTGTGAGTACCACAGTCATCTGAAGTCTGCATGAAAGATGCCAACTTGTCAGCAAACACTCACCAACCAGTCGGATGGACACTGACCGATCTCCTGTGTAACTGTGGCCTTACCAGCTAGCTGGCATTGTCATGTAGCTGCTAGCTGTCTGCTAGGCTTCACCTCAGCTAACTGGAGTCCCTGAACTGGACCTCTGGACTGTGTTTGTGCTGTTGGAGCCAATTGGAGCATTTTTAATGCAATTATCTGACCAATAATATGGCTGCTGTGCTTCATTGGACTAACAGAAGCTAAAGTTAAAATTATTAGATTTGGTGCTTGTTGTGATGGTTATGGTGCAGTGCATCAGTGACGATCCTTATAAGTACAGAAAGACCAGTGTGTGTGTAATCACACACACACTGGTCTCCTCCACTGGTGAGGTTTTGTTAAGAGGTGAAAAGGAGTGGTGAACCCCCTCAACCTTTAGCGTGCACGTGCGCACACACACACACACACACACACACACACACACACACACACACACACACACACACACACACACACACACACACACTCATTCAGACTCCTCCACCCAGCCCCCCACCTCCCCTCCATCCATCTCCATCCACCACAACCCCAATCCTGTGCAGTGCCAAGGCAGCACAGATGCAAACTCCCCCCTGACCGGGCTACTGCCAAGGCGCCGCTTCCGAAGCCTCTCCACCAGCTGGAGACTCTGATGAGGCCAACACATCCATTTCCCTGGTAACCGAAGGGCCCAGACACACACACACACACGCACACACACATGCATATAAACATGTATATGTGCCCATGTGAATATGTATATGCCACACACAAGCAGGGTCCCATCAACGCCTCCCCCCGCCCCCCTCCGTGCCCTGTCTGTGCCAGGTCTATTATCACACAGGATGTGTTGCAGGGCCACAACACAACAGCTAAATACATTTACACCCAGTAAGCAGACATATGCAGAGAACAGCCTGCTGTTGTGCTTAGCAGCACCCAGCACGTCACCTTTTCTTTTCAGTGAAAGCACCAAGATCCAGCTTTTCTGAAGACATATAAACTTGTCCAACATGCAAAATGTGAAAAATTAAGGTTGACATAAGCATATACCATCACAGTTTGGAGGATAGTGTTCTGGTATAGGATTTCTAAGTAGTTTTACACAGTAAAAAGAAAAAATTAAAGGGCGACAACAGCACTGCTGCGCACTGAAACCTGGACTATTCCATGGCTTTTCCATGGTACAAGAACAGTTTCCCGCAATGCTGAGTAAAGTGTAGTGCAAGTACGCCAGCCAGGGAGCAGGAGCACAGGGAGCTGCGCAGCGTGACATACATTCGCACAACCAATAGAAATGTAAAATGGCACGGTGCATTTATGAGCAGCTGCAACAAAAATAACAGCAAAGGCAAAATGCTCACAACCTAGATTTTGGGCTGTTCGCTCAGCCTAGCGGTCAGTGCAGTGCAGTGCACATCACTTTCTATGTGAAAGGGCCTTAAGTCAGCTTGCCCCGTATATGGCAAGCCAAGTGAGTCAAAACTCATCAAATGTGGTTCCTTCAACTGAGACCAAAAACACCATCCTGGACCTTTTGGAAGTGACCATATATGGATGAGAGGGTGGGGTGCTAAGGCTATCAGGCTGCATCCACTGACTGTATGGGAGCATCACACAGACACATACCTGCTAATTGACTCTGCCAAACCATGACAGAGCCTCCACCATGTTTTACAGTTGATGTAGACACTCACTGTTGTACCTCTCAGATCCTGTCAGGTCTTTGCTGTATTTTTACTGTTTCTTAAGGACAAGATACCGTTTATCATCTGTAGATAGTTTTTTTTCAGGTCTGACACATCTTCTTTTGTCCTCCACTTCCTAAAATTCTTTAAGGACCCACTGCACACCATGCTAAGATATGCAAAGTTTTCAACTTATAGCTCTTTGAAAAAAAAATACTGTTTAATGCCTGTCAAACTGTTATTGTTGGCATTTTTCACAGATTCAAGTGCATGAAGACACAATTTAAAATGGGTTCTTTGCTATGCTGCCTGATGTCTGTGTAGACGACACTGGTCCATCCCTTCAATTAGGTGCCTTTCTTTAGGAATGACTCGTAGATCAGTGTTACATGGCTTAAACCAAATATTACATTCCTCTGAAAATGGTCAGGTACAAGAACTGGACTGAAAATTAGAGAAAAAGCAGCCAATGTCCAAAGAACAACTTTGAAAGACCCTCAAAGTCTGGAGAACTACTGCTCAAGACCACGTTAAACCAAAAATACAGAATCTGGCTCATTGGAAACAAAATATAAAGAAATAAGGCGTGACTCAAGACTTTTGCACAGCAATGTGTTGGTCAGATAATTGCATTAAAAATACTCCAAGAGGCTCCAACAGCACAAACACGGTCCATAGGTCCAGTTCAGGGACTCCAGTTAGCTGAGGTGAAGCCTAGCAGACAGCTAGCAGCTACAGCCGCCTGTGTCACCATCCACCTGTCAGTCAGAGAGGCCACGCCCCATTAATGCAAATCTTTGAGCCTTAATGCAGTTTAAACAGGTGAGTTGCAAACATTTGTTATGAAGGGGTAAATTATCCACAGAGACCAAAGCAGTTTCTGTATCAGGCTGTAAACATGTTTATTTCTGCTGGAAAGTTTTAACATGGGAGTCTATGGGGACTGACTCACTGCTGCCTCTGCTGGACTGCAGAGGAACTGCAGGATTGTTTGGTGCTTCAGGTTCATTTTTCACTGTGGAGAATGATCCTTGACTAACGGTACTAAAATCTGCAGCGCTGTTTGTGTACCCTTTAATACAGTCCGGTTTTGTGAAAGTCAACCTGTTTGTGTCAGGCCAACAATGAAGGAGCAGCATGGCATGGAATGACACGAGGAAGAGGAAGCAGAGAGGAATGTAGCTGCTGGAATGGGATCAGTGGCTGAGCTTTAACCTTGGGGCTCTTCATGTTGGAAAAGGAGAGGGCCCTTAGCCACCATTTACACACAAAGGGCCAAAGAGGGTCTGCAGCTTCCACCACCCCCCTCGCTGCTCCTTACATACAGAGAATCCACTCTAACACACAAGGAGGGTTTAGCTCTGCTCATGTCGACAGAGCCCTGCAGAAACCTTTTGATGTCCCTCTTGTTTTTGAGGGGACCGCAGAAAGGCTGCAGGACTTTTGGATGTGCTGCCAAGAACAACAAGCGAGGAGGCAGCTGTGTGCGAGAGGAGGCGGATCAGCCCAGGAATCAAAGATGGCTGGCGAAGAAAGGAAAACAGCGTATCAAAGGAGGGGTCCCACGTAATTGGAGTTACTCAGTGTCTTTAAATAAATTGAGTTGGGCGGAGGCCACCAAAAACAACAACACATACACACACACACACACACTCACAGTAAAAGTGGACGATCAGAAACTTTCACTTTTCAGGAAATATCTGAAAATGTTTGCAGCAACTGAAAATTAATTTCACCTGGAAAAACAAACTGACTGGAGCCCCTTAAAGGAGAAGTCCACCGATTTACACCCAGTGATCTGCTCACTTCATCAAACCTGCTCTGCATGTCTTTGGTTTTCCATGATCTGAAATGTTTCCCACTTTCAGCATCGTTTTTATGAGTCAGACATTTTTCTAAAAGGGAGAAATGTTGGACAAACATGATGATTAAACTAATTGAATGGATCTGCTGGAGGTATAAAATGGTTCATGTAAGATTTGTACAGTTTACAAAGATATCTGCACTGCTCCCAACAATACAAGAAATGATCAGGGGAAGCCTGTGAACTCACATAATCAGGAGACAAAGTCTCGTCCCTGCCGTGCATTTCTAAAGCTTCAAAATAACTCCCAAATAAGAGCCCAGAGACATTTCAGGTGGCCTGAGCTTCTGGAAGGACTTCAGCTCATCTTCTGTGTGAAATGGAAGTTTAAAGGGAGGGTGGATGGGGAGGACACAGACGGAGCCCTCCGGGCCTGACTCACCCTCCCACCACTGTTAATTTTGTTGACGAAATATTTTTGACATCGTTTTCGTCAACGACCCTTTTTTTCATGACGATAACAAGACGATAACTAAATAAAAACTACCTAAAAGGATAAAAACGATGACGAAATTAATCAACACTTTCGTCAGCAAATGAAAATGAGACGAAAATACTTGGCAGGGGCGACATCCAATCAGAACTGATTTAATTTTGTGACAGGGCGGGACAAGTTAGGAAAACATCCAATCAAATGCACAGTTGCACAAATTTGCTCTAAACCCGGGAAGACCAAACTAGCCTGTGATTGGTCGTTTCTTCCGATAGAACTAAGTGATGTAAACAATGTCAGCAGGGAGAAAGAGAAGAGCCGATGTATGGACACATTTGTCCTTTGATGTTGTGACAAACTAAACGATGTGTAAACCATGTGGGGCGACTATCTCGGGTAAAAACACGACAAATCTTAAATGACATCTGCAAACCAGTCACCCAGATCTCCATGCAAAGGTCAGCATTTTAATGTCATGCAGGGTAAAGTGTTTTTCCCAGTTTGTGTTTAGAGAAAATCTCCACACCGCGGTGGATTAGCCTTTATAATCTTAGTCCTGAACACTGCCCTGTACCTTTCAGAGCGTCCTGCTGTAAAACGCTTGGATTATCTCAGTAAGGTGGTGTTAATGATCAGGTGAAACGCTAATGTTAATAATATTAATAATATTCCATAACTTTGAATAAATGTTTAGTTTTGTGTATAATGACTAATTCAAGGGAACTGAAGAAAAAGCATTTACATTTTACACTCTTTATATTTTAGACTAAATCAACTGTAGATTTAGTCGACTATATTCTTACCATAATTTTGTCAACTAAAACTAGACTAAAACTAAAACTATTCAGATGACTAAATTATGACTAAAACTAAATCAAAATTTGCTGTAAAAATTAACACTGCCTCCCACCAGGTATTAAACACCTTTACATTCACTAATGTGTAAAAGAACTTGGAGGAAATAAAGAAGCAGTTGAGTGTTTTTGGACTCCCCAGCCAGCGTACAGCGATGCCCAGAAGTGTTGGATAAGTTGTTATAGTTTAAACCAAAGAGTCGAGGTGTGAAGGAAGTGCAGACTCTCAGCTTTAATTCACGGCCTTTAACAAACAACCTGTTGAGGAATTACAGCAGTTTTTATACACAGCCCCTGATTTTCAGAGACTCACTGTTAACTGGACAGGCTAACATCATTTTAAATATAGAGACTGTCACATAAAGATGTTTTTAATACGCTGATGGAAATCAGTTAATTACTGCCTGTCCACTAATTTAGGCTAAATCAATCATCACTGTGTAAATTTGGTCCTCTCCCACTCGCAAACACACTTGAATAGGAAGTAAATAAACTCCCTGTAGGGGCGGGCGATATAGCAGCATAATCATATCGTGATATTTCAGGGATCATCTCTGTGATCGTGTCTGTGGTTTCTGCTGTTTCATTCACACGGTACATAGCTGGTGAGTTTCCTTTGGATACAGCTTCCCCTCAAACTGCTCCATGCAGGATCAGGATCCCGATGAGCGACTCACCCAGTGCTTAAGTTTTTCTTGTAATATGTTAAAAGCTTTAAGAACGGTGTGTGAACACAGTATCTCCCTCCTCCTCTGCCGCTCTGTGCCCTGATCTGCTCAGTTAAGTGATCATGAAGTGAACTTTATGCTACAAATACACTTTTTCCATCTTCCACACTCCATTACAGCCTCTTAAGAGATATCCAGGCATTTCCTGAGGCTTTGTGCCCCCAGGGCCTCGCCTCTCCTCGGAGGAAGAAATCATCTCCTTTCCCCCACGGCTACTCTAACCATACACATGTACCACTTATGCCTAGAAATCACATTTCCCCATCACTTTAACGCCATCACTTTTTGAAAGCATGCCATTTCCCACCAGTTTAAGACAAGCGAAGAGATAAAAAGGATAACATGTTGGCTGTGTGTGAAGATGGACCCTCAGGCGCGCTGTGACGTCACACTTATGTTTTCCATTTGATGTGCAGAGCTGCAGCTTGTGGTCAGTGCTGCGCCTCAAATCGAGCGCTTCCACACTTACGCTGGCCACATGGTGGAAAGGGAGGGACAACAAACTGATGTTCAGCTACTAGCAGTGGGACATTATCACCACACACTGCAACGCTGTGATGTTACTCGTATCAGACGACCGACACGTTTTTACAAAACGCAGCAGCACAACAGTTGAGCTCAGAGGCAGCTTCGGTCAGCCCGGAGGAAAAACCCTCCGTGACAAAACAAACGGAGACGAAGCTTTGAGCTGAGCCTGAACATCGGAGTTTCTGCCATGAGAAGCAACGCCAGGCCACCAGGATGTTTTCTCATCTCATTTTGTCATGTCATCTTTGCTTTCTGCAGATGTGGTCCTGGTGGCTTCATCAGGTGGTGCAGTTCACAGTCGAGTGTGAAGCAGCAGGAATGAGAATTAGCACCTCCAAGTCTGAGGCCGGGGTCCTCAGCCAGAAAAGGGTGGGTGCCCATTTCAGGCCCAGACAAGCCGGACTCCTTCACTTGGGGCAGCAAGTATGTCAGGGTGAGTGGGAGGGGAGGGTGGAGCGTCTGCAGCGATGTGGATGCTGCTGTTGTGGTGGTCTGGGCTTCTCTGCTCAGACTGCTGCCCCTGCAACCCAGACCCAGATAAGCAGCAGAAAATGGCAGGATGGAGCTACAAAATACTATAAATGCTCTCTAAACATGTTTATTCTGACAGTGTGAAACACTCACTGAGTCACATGATCAGAAAACAATGCTTTTTCCACAACAAAACTGATAAAACTTTTATCTCAATAAATAAATAAGAGGCATATGCTTTCTTAAAAAAACACAAACTCTACTATGCAGGAGACCATCAAGAAACTCTTATTAATTTAGCCCTTTGAATTCAAATTGAATTTTATTTATATAGCACCAAATCGCAACAGTCGCCTCAAGGCGCTTTATATTGTGGGTAAAGACCCTACAATAATACAGAGAAAACCCCATAATCAAACGACCCCCTATGAGCAGCACTTGGTAACAGTGGGAAGGAAAAACTCCCTTTAACAGGAAGAAACCTCCATCAGAACCAGGCTCAGGGAGGGGGGGTCATCTGCTGAGAGGGGGGAGAGACAGAGATTAATAATAACTAATGATTAAATACAGAGTGGAGTATAAACAGAGTGAAAAGAGGTGAATTAAGAAGAAGCACTATAACTATAACACTATAGCAGCATAACTAAGGGAGGGTTCAGGGTCACCTGATCCAGCCCTAACTATAAGCTTGATCATAAAGGAAAGTTTTAAGCCTAATCCTAAAAATAGAGAGGGTGTCTGTCTCCTGAATCCAAGCTGGGACTAAAGTAATTTTTCATACTCCAAAATATCCAGAAGTGATCAGAAGTATCTCCAGAGAACTCCACAGCTCTAAAATACAAGTGTTTTAAATGAAGTGATGTGCAAGGTTAAAGTCAGTTATTACTGTACCCTATCCAAAACCGTTTGTCCGAGTTCGACTTTCAGGAATGAGGTGAAACTTTTATGTTTCGGTCGACATTTTGTTCAGAAAAAAGGCACCGGGAGGCTGAAGGTGAGGACGTGTGAGCGATGATTGTGAACAATATTTGGGCTGGGAGAAAAAGAGGTGTGGAGAGGAGAGGCAGTTAGAGAGAGGAGGACTTGTTGAAGAGGGGATAAAAAGAGGAAGGATGAAAGTGAGAGGAAGGCAGGCGAGAGAGGAGAGGGGACAAGACATCCAGCCTGCAGCCACGTGTTGTGATCAGCTGTCAGGTGGATCTAATCTGCTGTCGTCTCTTTTCCTCACCTTTCTTTCATGTTTAGTCTCAGCTCGTCGACTTTGTTCTCCGCTCCTGTTACGCTGCCTTCCTTCCTCACTTCATTCACATTGTGAAGCGCACCCCCCCCCCCGGCAGCTTTTTTTTCACTGCGAGTTTAAGCAGAAGCTATCGGCCGCATGATGTTTTGTGTTTGTGGCACAACCAAAATGTGATCAGCTGTGTTTTCGCTCAGAGAATCGCTGCTTCAGTGCCAACATGTTGTTGCACTGAGACGTTTACTCTCAGCTCGCTCATCACATCATCACATAAGGAACTCCTGACTGATTTACTGGGAAAAAAAACACTGCTTTAGCACTTTTTGTGCTTACAAAGCCTGATGAGCAATGAATGGAGACAGTATACAAACGTGATAATGAGTCCCCTTTTCAGTGATGAGACACTCATTTGAAACCGTGCACATTTCTCCCACAAAGAGACACCAAGGCTGGATGTTCACGCCGTCTCCTCAGAACGTGCTTTCACAGAAAAGGAAAAAAAAAGATTCCCTCCTCTGTTGTGTCCGTGCACCAGCATCCAGCTGAACCGCCTTCAGTCCTCTCCGGGACGCCGACGTGGACTCGCTGCTGCGACAGTCGGCACTTGTGGTCACTCTCAGGTTTGAAATGAAATCTGTCGGCCTGCTTGTGGTAAACAGTCGTTTCAGGGAGACAGCTAAGCCCTACAAGGCTTTTCCGCCTAAACGGTCCACTTAAAGCAAATTATCATTTACCTTTTGACGTGTGCCAGATCATTAGGCAGGGACATTAAAACCAGCCACCACAGCACCAGAGGGGGCCCGAGTGAACCGCTGCCCGCTGCACAGCTCTGAGCGCGTGCACGAGGACAGAAGTGGGTATTTTCAAGAAAGTGTGTGCGTGTGCGTGATATCAAAGAGGGCCAGCAGCCCTGGGTGTCACCATGTGCCCAGAATCATTTGACACAAGCAGATGCATCATTAAAACGCCACCACGCTCACCGGCCAGCCGCTCGAACACACATTAACATTTTCTGCCCCCGTTCTTTCAAACTGCCCCCAGATTCCTCAAAGACGTGCAGAAAGGCTCGCAGGACGGGATGGGACGCATTTTTCCACATTTTCCAGGAGATTCGTGTGAGTTTCAACAAGTGCATGTGATTCTGGCGGCGGGAAATAGGTTGGGCATGGCGAGCAGTGTGTGTGTGTGTGAGAGAGAGAGAGAGAGACAGCTCCTGCCCAGCCCTTCTCATTAAATCAGGCAGACCAGCTCGTGTCTGGGGTCCACGCTGGCCACATAATACACACACACACGCACACACACACACACACACACACACACACACACACACACACACACACACACACACACACACAGTGACAGCGGGCCGACTGTGGGCCAGCCATGGACCTGTGATGTGCAGCCAGAGGAGATGCAGACAGACTTCACCTTCTTCTTCTTCTGCTGCTGCAGGGAAACAACAGATGGCTGAAACACAACTGTCCTCACCCCCTCCCCTGCACTCTTCCACACTCACTTCCTTCCTTTCTTCCTTCCTTCCTTCCTTCCTTCCTTCTCTATCTTGACTAAGACAAGGTACAGGGGTTATAATAAACCTCAGCAGTTACTGAGTCATTAAATCTGGTATGAAGTTTAAAAGATAATAATATCAACCAAGTCCATTTCTCATGTGCTGTAGCCTGGTGCTCCTTCCAGCTGATAAGCATTCAAAGAATCAGATAGTAAAGTCACCCCATGGTCTGTGTGCACACATCATCTCCCCCCTGCATGTGTTCACTCTCCAGATGTCAATAAAGTTGAGGTCGTGGTAGTTCAGCATCTAACTAGCACCACAGAAGGAGAACGAACACAAGCAGAGTTACTTTATTTTAAGTTCCAGCTCATTTATAAGTCTGTAATGTGAAGGTGGAGAAAGATGTAGGAAACAGAGGAGAGGAAGGACTGCTCAGAATAAGCTTTAAGCTGGAAAGGGAAAACAAATAGAAGGTGATTATTTTATTTAAAGGTTATAGTGGACACTAAACGCAGGTTAAACTGGGCACAGTTAGATTGATCAGTGTTTTCTGACCAGTGCTCCTCACTGATGCTTTGTGTAGGTGCTGCTCACACACTCGTTCCTCCACCCCAGACCACCACATGCGCACACACACACACACACACGCACACACACACACACTGCATACACCGCACACTGTGTTACAAAAACTGTGAGGTGCACGGCAGTCTGACACAACACCACAGAGCACCGCACGCCAGCAGTCATGATATCACGTTTGGCGAACATGAGCTGCCCATCAGACTCCTTCTTCCTTTCGTCCATTCAGTCTGACCCCACCCCCCTCCACCTCCACCTGTAAGGTTCTACGACTGAATGCTGCACGTGTGGTAACATCTGCCCACAGAAAAACACCTGCACAGGTATTTAAATGCTTCCTGATACAGTTGGAGTTCTGAAGGGTGTTTTTCCATGATCTCTCACACACTGCATCAATTAATCTGCAGTCCAGTCTTTCACCTGAGATCTTTTCACATGTTCTCGCTGACTCAGGCTCCTGTTCCGTCTCCGTCTGACAAATTAGCGCTGCAGTTGCTCCTCCAAATATGGATGGTAACCAAAAAAAAAACCTAAAGCATTGAAGCCGAGTGCCATTTCAGGAGCTAGATGAATCTTTTCCATACAGTCTTCAGAGTTTTATAGCAAACAAACCAATCAGAGAGAAAGTGGACCTCCTTCAAACCAGAGGCCGCCAGCTGGTGTCTGGGCCGTTTGCTGGGCTCCATCACCTGGTCTGATCAGGTGATGGAGGTGAGCTGAATGCTCCATTTATTGGCAGAAGAAGAAAGAAAGAAACAAAAGCACGCTCTGATCTTAAAAGGTACAGTGTGTAAAATCTTCACCACTAGATATCAGTAGACTGCAGTTTTCTGATCCCCCTCATTATAAGTGGGTAATCCCAACTACGGTGGCCGCTGTGGGACAAACATGTTTTAGTCAGCCAAACGATCAAAACCATGAAATTTAGACTGTACCTCATAACGACCGCGGCCAGCCAGCGTGTCTGCTGTTGGTGTAAAAAACACATTTCTGTACACACTATAACATATTTGAATACCAAACACAGCAATAAATCAGGAATAAAACAAATGTGGGTCAATTAAATATTTTGCAGTATTTTATGTTTTTACCTCACAGTCACCTCAGAAACTGTGGATGCTGTTCTGTGGTGAATGCAGGCAGTCAGTGCACCGGAGGAGGCCGTAAAGGTTTGTGAAAGGAGTCCGATACGAGTGGATGAGTCAGAGAAGCTCCCTCCTGTCCGATGGCAGCCACACTGAGGTGAGTTGTTGAGGATATGCTGAACTTTTCTGTCGGTAAGCGCTGCTGTTTCGCCAGACCTCAAAAACTCTCCTAATAACGCTGTCAGAGCTCGGCTTCACAGATGAAATATGTTGTCTCTGAACTGTTATGTCCGTCCATCTTCTTCCAGTTATTCAGTTCAGGGTCACAGGTGGGCTGCAGCCTATCTCAGCTGTTATAGGGTGAGAGGCAGGAAGACAACCATTCCCACCTACACCCAATTTACAGTCACCGTTTAACCTAACGAACACGTGTTTGGATCAGAGGAAGGCGGAGTACCTGGAGACGCAGACGCAGGGAGAACCCAGCCTGGATTCAAACCAGGACCTTCATGCTACGCACAAAATGAGCCTCAGCACCCCCCACCCCCCAGCATTTTATCTGCTACTGGGAAGGTCAAATCCAAGCGCAGAGGTCAAAGTCAAAGAAAGAGACCATCATCAGACTGCATTTCATACTCCTGCTCATATGAGTCCGATTCCATCAAACCTGAGGAAAAGCAGCCATCTGAAAATGATCACCTGCCCACATTTGGGCCATTTTTGTCAAACTTCAGGAATCTGAAGCATCATTTTCAGTTTCAGTGTGACCCAAAATGAGTAAAGGCTGACTTTATTTCAGATGCATTTTAGACCTCCAAACTGTTCTCCTTTCTTTCACATCCATCCTGAAAATGTTCACATTTAATAAACCATCCATCCATAAAAGTGATGATGAAGAGCCTGAGATATCAGAAAATCAGCACACTTTCAACATTATGTCTCAGCTTTTCCACATTCAGCCCGTCTAGAGTCATTACAAAGAAATGCTGCTGCAGTGAATCACAGAAACCCGTCAGCTCGGCTCCTCGGGCCTCACCTCGTTCCCTCGGTGCAGCGCGGTGGCCGCGGGTGACGTCTGTCAGTGAAACCGATGCAGACCTCTGACTCGCTCTCATCACGCTTCATTTGCTAAACAACTCTCATTGCTGCAATACACCGTTAGAAGAGCAAAACTTATGCCCTCTTTCTTTGTGCTGCGCAAACCCACGCAGGGGGGAGCCCTTTGGTCCCAGGGCCGCATGTTCGATACCCTCGTCTGCATGAAGCAAATATAACCGGACGAAATGCCGATGGCACATAGGCAGTTTTGCACTCATATGAAAACAGATACCCGGACAAGCTTAAAAACCACCAATCACACCCGAACCTGAAACCTCAAACAGCTTTTGACTCTTTTGGTCGTTTAGACCTCAAACAAATGAATATCACCAGTAATCCAGTACAAATACTTTTTACTCAAGCATAAAATACGGTTTGATTTCTTAAATAGAAACAGTGTAACGCACAGACTTGTTACTTTAACTATGAGCAGGAAAACCTCCCCATCGGATTTTTTAGTGCACGCTCTCCTTTGCCAAACAGTTACACATTCAATACAAAATCAATGAATTACTCAACATTAATTTTCATCACACTGTGAAAAAACTTTTAGATTAAATCAGAATTTTTCTATTAAAAGGTGTGTTAAGATGAGATGGAGGACATCTTAGAGTCAACATTTTGCTGCTCCAGCTTTTGCAATTTCCAGAGAGGAAGAGGATGTTTGGTCTTGGGTCTCATGTCTACTGTCTAAGGAACTATAAATACACACCTAGACACTTCCAGGTGAAAGGACGGGGCAATGCAAACACACAAACACAGCTAGCCAGACGGAGGGAGTGCAGGGAGGGAGGGAGGGGCGCAGCAGCCAAATAAAAATCTATTGAGCTTAACAATAGTGTTATAAAAACGTACAGAGGTAGTGTTTAACAATGCGGTAGGAAGCGACGAGGGTAAATACCTCTGGGAACGATGGGACTTGGCTCAGCATCAAAGTCCTGCCAAGAACACAGCATTGTCTTTAAATTCACACCATTGTCCTCCAACACACACACACATACACACAACTCTATACATCTAAAATGATGATGTGCTGGGATATTTTGGGGGCTAAAACCCTTTTTGTTTCGTGACTGCGGATTATGAGTCAGAGATGCTGCTGTAAAGCACGGAGATGGATCGGAGCTGATACCGGACACACGTACCGCAGGAGGCTTAAGCTCAGCGAGCCATGCAATCAGATTTTAGTGGAATATTCCTTCATTTTCACTTCCTTTAAGAGACTCAAGTCATAGAACTTGACTGACCGTGAATGAGCATGAATGAATCCTGCAGTTCCTCTGGTGTCCAGCAGAGGCGCCACAATGAGTCAGTCCCATGTTAAAACGTTCCAGCAGAAATAAACAGCCTGATACAGAAACATAGCTTCATAGCTTTGCATGCCACTGGTGACAAACAGATATGAAAAGATTAGATTTTCTCATCTGCAAATTATTGTCTCCAGGAATCACCAAGGCCAGATTTGAACATATGTGGAGAGTTTAAACTGAACAAACATACAGGTGAGCACCTCCAAAAATCCTCTTCAGTTTATGAAGTTAGTTCAGGACGTGGTCCCAAGCTCAGAGGATCGAGCCTCCCGAGCTGCTGTAGCAGCAGCAGAGCTTTAATGAAATTGATAAGTACACAAATATCCGCTGCATAAAGAGACATTTGGCAGTAAATTAGACACGTGAATATTTTCTCCCAGACATTTTGTGAACCATACAGTGCTCACAACATACTTACCAAGACTGACGAGCTGTTGTCACGAATCCTTCGACAATAGCGGCGATAAAGTGCAGATTTATGGCGAATGTTTTCATCGTTTTGCCTCTATCAGTGCCCCTGCTTCAAAATTAATTATTGATTAATCACTCTGCTTTTTAAGCAAAAATGCACACCAGCAATATCATACTATCACAAAAAAATGATTATGCCCTCAAATCACATTTATCTGGCTCATTCATTACTATTGTATTGACAAGGCCCAAGCTGCTAATCGCCAAATCCAAAGAAAGGAGGGCTGTCAGCATTTCCGCTGGTCGTGCTAAAGCAGATATATGGAACAAGATGTAAGTTAATGCATTGATCAGAGCAGGAGGCAGCGGCGGCAAGGCTAACCATGCAGAGGAGGGTGCATATGCATAATCATCAGTTTACTTTGGTCTTAAGTCTACAGCGAAACAGCAGTGAGACATGATGACACAGAAAGAGTGTGTGTGAGTGTGTGCGAGCATGTGTGTCTGCAGACCGATGCTGCAGCTCAATTGCCAGTGCAGGCGGCCAGCAACAAAAGGTCAAGGCAAAGTTTAGATGGCGTGTACCAGGGGCCTTAAGATATTCACAGCCAGCATTTTACCCCGAAACATAATGAGATGGAACTGGTAAATATTTGCTGATGGCCTAAAAAATTCCAACCATGCTGGGAAGCTATTTTGAATACAAAAGATGTCGGGGGAGGATGATAAGTGAGGATGGGGGTGGTGGTGAGGGAGGGTCACCTGATAGCTAATTAGTACATTTGCCCAAATAATTAGAATGAGCGCTCATGGCTGATATCACACAGGAGAGCGGTGTGTGCAGCATCCTGAGCGGCAGAATCTGCATTTCATAGGCCGCCGGCCGCTTATAATCTGGCCCCGCAGGGCTTTTAATGGACATATTTACCTTTGCTGCACGTTGGGTATCTGTGATTAAGATTGGCAGGTTGATGCACCAATAAGTGGGCACCTCTTAACCCTGAAACTTCCAGCTGAATCCGCTCCAAAATCCCTGCAGCGGTTAGGAGGCGTTACAGTGAATCGGGGGAAGAGGATATAAAAAACACCGTCTGTGTGGTGTTCACCCCTCCCAGCCCACTCAGGGCTGAAAGAGAGAGGTCCACATGTATTAACAGCATCTGGAGACACACACATTACGCTGAGCAAATAGATACTCCGTCTCATTATCGTGTCCTTTAAGTAAAAGCTGAACATGGCTGTTTGTGGTGCCCCCATTATTATTTCTACTGCTTTACCGACGATTCAGATACACACAGACAGGGAGGGGAGGGAAGAGAGGACTGGAAACACTTCATTTTACAAATGCATAAAATTACTGTGCACGGGTTCATCTTGGTGATATTAATGCAGACGTACAGGAAGAACCGGGGAAGAACCGGGCACCGTATAAAAGTTTTCCCTCCGATCCGCGTGGAGGTAGCGATTCTTTCTGTGGCTCAAAGGTGGAACGAGGATTATGAAGAGAAACTTTTAAATCTTAACTGGAGCCTGTATATAAAGGATGGCTATAGCTGCATTCTTTCTAATGTCCAGCAGAGGGCGACCCCTCTGAAGTCTGAATGTGTACAAGTCTATGGAAAAATGAGCCTACTGCTCACCTGAGGGGTGTAACTACAAACCAGCATTAATGGGTTGGCAAGCTAAAGTCAGAGCTTAAAGTCAGAGCTTAAAGTCAGAGCTTAAAGTCAGTTTTCTGCCATGGTAACGTAACCTGGCTGGTTAACCCTGGCATGGTTTAAAATTGTCTGAAGCGCTGAGAGCACACTCAGCAATAAAATAATTAACTGGAATTCAAATTCAGCGCGCTGTGTGTAAATCACCAGATTAACGATTTCCTGCAGCATTAATCTCTTGTCTCATTTGTGTCAGTGTTGCAGTGTTGTTACATTTTTATGCTTTTTAACCCCTTAACTGGCAAGGGCCCGGTGACGGGCCGTTTGTAGTCCCTTTTATATGGCAGGCTAGACCCTCCCATTTTTATTGACACGTCATTCGGCCAATCATGTAACTGGCTGCACCAAATCACCTGACAAAGCTACGTGACGCCCTCTGAGTATTATTGGCTCTGGGAAACCCATTTCTTAACATGATTGGCCGAATGAGGTGTCAGTCAAAATGGGCGGGTCTAGCCTGCCATATAAATGCACTTCATTCGGCCGGCGGACCAGACGCAGCCAGTTAATAGGCTATGAAATGGGTTGTTCAGAGCCAATAATAACCAGAGGGTGTTATGTAGTTTTTGTCAGGTGATTTTTTTGCTGCCAGTTAAGGGGTTAATCACCATTTTGTCACCATCATCATCTGATAACGTCTCTGACCAGAGCAGGCGGCACTCACAGCGATCGTGTTGTGCAGAAGAGTCAGATGATGCATGAAATGCCCGTTTTTATGTGAGCATCGTCAGAGCCTGGAGCAGAAAGCCTGGCTGCTGCTAACCCTCAGGCCGGGCTCTTAGGTTTCAGCTAACACAAAGAAAGCTTGGCTACGTTGGACTTCATTTGCAGTAAACACCTTTCTGATGACTTTCTCACTGAATCAAACTTGGTGTTATTTTTGGAAATGATTATCCCATTAGAGTGACAGAAAGGGAGAATTCAGGGCGGGGTTAATGTGTGATTGACAGGTTGCTACCATGTGCCTCCATTTCTCAGTCAGACTCATCACCCCTGGTTTTTGAACACCAAGATGATGCTCCAAACTTCATGAGCCAATAGGTGATGTCACAGTGGCGATGTCCATCTTTTATATACAGTCTATGGCATAAACCAAGCTGAACCATAAAGGGTCTAACCTCGCACACCTTTCAATTCGTCTTTATTATCCTGTCACACATTCAGTGCTCGGGCCGTACCTGTGCTCACCAAGGTGCTCGGATCAAATGCGCCGCCCTGCCTGCTCACTCAAAGTGAAACTGAGATACAACTTTGATGAAAACTGGCTGATCAGGTGCTGCAAATGTGTATGAGCTGTTTTGGGCAGAAAGTATTTCTAACCGTACACGGTGGGAATGATGGCAGCGGGACCCACAGAGGTTCTGGTTCAAGCAGTGACTCCATTCAATCACTTCCACGTGCAGCACAATGGCACAAACCAACCAACTCGCGCCTCTAACTGAACGGGTCTGACGTCACCTTCAGTCTTCACTTTTGGTTGTTACGTTAAGCTTGAATTTCTTTTCAAATGGCTTCAAAAAGTTGCAAACCCTGCTTTATCTGTGGCATGGAAAGTTTTTCAAGGTCCTCAGCAGATCATCATCTACTCATGTGTTCAAAAGAGGAGGAGGAGGAGGAGGAGGAGGAGGAGTGGGGCAGGAGGAGAAGTCAACATAACTGAAATAGAAATCTGAATTAGAAACAAGGATACAGATCAAAATGTAATCCTGCTTATGGCTCGGTCAGGCCAAGGAGAGAGAGGCGCTGCGACAGAAGGAGAGAGATTATGTGATCCTGTGATACCTTAGCCTATCTTTACAATTAGGTTCCTACTGGCTCAGCACGCTGCAAAATCACATTGAACAAGCAGCCTAACAGGGTCAAGGAAAAGATGATTTAAGCCACTACTATATTTACGTGCAGCGCTACGACAGCATGCTGCAATTTGTCTCTGTCTCTCTGTGTTTTTGCAACATCTGGCAGCCAGAGATTTAGGTTAGACAGGTAATTAGTGGCACATATTTGTCCTAAAGACAGGTGTATTTTCATTTAAGAAACACTCCATCACTTGTGCAGATGAGAGCCTGTTTATCAGCCTCCGTCTGAAGCTCAGCAGACCTGCAACACGAACAGAAAGCAGCTCTAAAGGTGCTCACTTTCACCGTTTTTCATATTCTAAATGATGGCAAGGACACTTTAAAAGAAAAATGCTGTGTTTCCGCTGCGCAAAGCCCTCCTTTCATTACACAATCCTTGCATGATTGCAACGTTTGGCAGCGACTGTCCCAAAATGTTTTCATGCTTATGAATTACTCTATGTTAGCAACTTACACAGGATTAAATATCTAACATCAGTGTCCCTCCTAAAAACATTTTCCCCATCTATAAAACATCGTTTCCCGGCAGCCACGCTCCAGCATGTGAAATATCTTTTTTATCTCATTTTAGTTCATCGAAATCTGTTTTTATAATTTGTCTCGAGCTGACTTCACTGCTTGTCTTTGGCTCTCTCATCAACAGCCGTTCTTTGCTCTTTAACTTTCTTTTTCCCCTCTCTCCAGATGAAGCTGTATAGTCTTTTAAAATGGAAATGCACTTCATCATGGTCACTGGGCTCATGGTTCTAATAAATCAAGGGCCGTCCGCCATTGCTGCTCCTCTCTGGAAAACAAACTGCCCCTGGATGGATCTCCTCAGCTGCTCCTAATGGAGGTCACATTCACAGGCACACATTTACTCACAAGGAAAAAACCGGCAAACACATTTGTCTCAAAGTCTAAGCATGAAGTAGGAAAAGAGACGTTTTAATGATCCCACTCCACTGACTCCTTAATGTGTCAGAGCAATATTCAGACACGTATGAAACACATATGAAACATGTATGAAACATGTATGTACGCTTTAGAGTGGAATCTTCTTCTGCTATTTCCTGTCGTGGATGTTCACGTTAAACAGGCCAGAGATTCTCAGGGGATGTACAGTAATCCCTGTGAGCTCAGACTGCTCTAAACACTCAGTTCATCCTGGATCTGGATGATGTCACAGAGAGCAGATAGAAGCCCCACCCATTGCTGTTCAAACCCTCTGCTGTGAGGAACAGCCAATCAGGAGAAGGTCAGCTTGAAGGAGGAGGAGCTAAAACAGGTGGTTTCAGAGGATGAACTGAAGAGGCTGTCAGTATCAGATAAAGGAGGATTATTTTGAACTGTGAATCATCCAAAGCTGCTCTGGGAGAGTCCAGGAATTAAAATACCAGAAATGAGCAGAATGGCTCGACTTTAGGAGACATTCACATTGTTCCTGCACATCTAGTCGGTATGTGCTAGTGCACAATAAATCTAAATTATAATAACAGCTTCCAATACAGTTGCCACTCAGAGAGGGTGCCGTGTAGGACGAGAAGGTCCCCATAAAGATGACACCCATGAGTGTCACGTCTGTGTCCCGTGTGAAGCCAAATGTCGGAGGAAGGAATGATGAAGGAATTCTTCTTTTAGACTCTGGACTTTTTCCCTTTCTTTTCCTTAAATAAATTAAAAAACGTGTCGGTCTGGGTTTGGGTCGGTTTACGCACTGAAACTATCAGGTTAGGTTCATAAAAATATCATTTGCATTAATGATGCATTAAATGTTTCACAGCTTTCTAGCAGCAAAACATGAAACTTCTTCCATGTTTTTCCTCAAGTGGTGACATCACAAAATGTGACTGGTCAGTTGCAATGACACAATGTTAATATGTTGTCATAGGAACAACAAAAACGCGGTGACATCGGACCGTGCGTTTGCGCATCTCTGCAGCATCGCTGAAGATCGGGTAGATGGCTGCCGGCTGGAAACCGGTGTGGTGTTTCCTCCTCTTCCTCACGCGGGGATTCAGCTAAAAGTGGTTCCTTACTGTCAGGTGACATCTTGGCCCAGTTTAGACCAGTGAAACCACTGTTCACATTTTATGAAGCCCCCATTTCAAAGACAGATGATTAACAATAATAATTTGCATGCACATTCGGGCTGCTGTGATTATACACGTACATTAGAATTCATGGTAATCGTTGAGGTGTTACGTCTATTTATTTTACTTCTTTTATGATCCAAAAAGTTAAGACTGAGATTTTTTAAACGTTCATATATTTTTCCTCTGTGCAGTAATGCTGCATTAATGCACTGCTATTTTCACACCTGCAGTGAGCTGTGCTGGAGCCTAAGGTGGGCCCGGTTTGGCCCCCGGGCCACATGTTTGAAACCTCTGATCTAGAATCAGATTTAGATTCAAAAAACTTTATTGATAATAATAATAATATTCCTGATGTGGTGCTTTTGTCTTTTCATATGAAATAAATTCATTTCATCTGTTTACTTTTTGTAAACCCACCTGTGAATTTTTACACATTAGAATTAATATTATATATTTATAATTTTTTATTTTATTTCTCTAAATATTTCCAGTTCTTTGTAAATTTCCTTCATTTCAATACGGCAGCTCCTAATGTTGCTGTATTTTTCAAAGTAGAGTGACAGTAAATGTTTCTGTTTGCTGATTTAAATGAAAAACGGTGGTTTCCACTTCCTGAAGCCGGCGTGGCGTCTTCAGGTGAGACGTTTTGTCTGAATCGTGCTGAACCGATAATCTGCTGTAAAAATGAATTTAAAGCAGACTCATTTTGAGTCAGCTGACCAATCACTGATCAATACTTTATTTGAAGAATAAAAACAACCCGCTGTCATCACACTGACCGCTTATTATTATCTGCTCACACAGCCACGCTCAGCTTCCTGCCTCCACGTTACAGGAACATGTAACCTCAGAGAAGCTCCTATTTCATAAAATTAATTAGAAAGCGCTCCATCACAGGCCAATATAGGTCATAACGAGGCATTAAAGGTCATTACAGTAATCCTCATCATATCATGTGTTCGTACAGCCCACGTTCACGTACAGAAGCCGCTTTAATGCCGCAGTCTTTCAGATCTTTCTGCCATTCCTGAGACGTCCTGCACAAACCGACACCTTCTGCAGCCACTTTATCCACAGAAATATATTCCTGCTCATTTAATTGTAAGTGGGGGGAAAAGAAAACAATGAGATCAATTGTGATTCAACTCATTCCTCTGAATGGAATTATCTGCACACAAAAAGAAATTCAAAGTGTCTCTGCTGTACGGGCTCAATCAAAATATTCTGATCCTAGTTACAGAAACTGAATATGTATGAACAGCTCAAATATGCTGAATTTATTTTGAATATTTAATGAGATATAAAATATAAGTCTATTTCAGCAACTAATAAAATCAGTCTTGTATGAATGTGCCATAGATTGAAAATGAGTGGAGAGAGAGGGGAGAGAGGAGAGGGCGAGACGGGAGGAGGAGGAGAGACGAGGGAGAAAAACAAAGGGTGTCAGAGCTTCATCAACATGCTCTAACTGAGTGGCACGGCCATATTTTCCAGCATCAAGCTCAGTCAAAATACCCTCTTCCCCTCCATCTTTCCATCTCTCCATATTCCTCCACCCCTCCTCCACATCTCCCTCTATCTCTCTGTGTGTCCAATCACACGGCAGTCCTTCTCAATAAAACAAATTAACTGATTAGACATTTTAATCTCAGTTGTCTTTGACCTTGTAGAATATATTACTGATGTCTACATCGCTGAGAGCAGATAATGCGGCAGGCAGCTGCTTTTCTTAAAGACAAAACTGCCCTTTTTAAAGAGGCGCCAGACACATAAGCTAACAGGTTGGGGGCAGAAAACGCCCCCCTCCTCCTCCTCTGCCTCCTCCTCATCACCACCACCACCCTCCCTAACCCGACCCCCCCCCCCCCCCCCCCCCCCCACCACCACCACCACACACACACACACACACACGCACACGCACACACACACACACACTCCTCCCTCCCTGCAGGCAGCCAGCGGGGAAGGGGTTAAGGCGGAATGCATTAACAAAAGAAAATTATAGCGTAAACAGTTCATAAAATCTCACAGCCCCTGATGTCGGGGCTAGATCATTAAATTTCTGCAACAATTAGACCTTTTCTCACGGCGGCAAATTGGAGCCGTTGCCATGGCAAATCCGAGCCCTTAAGTCATATATCTTTGATTGCGGAAAGGTCAGGCGCAGACAGCCTAATAACTCAGGGAGCTGTTTGACAGATTTCATCCAAGCATGATCACATAACAGAGCCAAACTATGTCGGCAGTTGTTAAAAGCAAGGGAGGGGTCAGCAGGAAGGTTGGGGTTAGGGAATGTTTCTGCTCGGCTGGGCCCAGCCTGATAATGTTCCTGACTCACTTTAAATAAAAAAAAAAAGGGGGGGGGGGGGGGGGCAGCTCGTTTCTTTAACTGTACATCAGTGGGGGGTGGGGTTTTTTTCCACTTGACCAGAGCCAGAATATTCTGAGGGGGTGATGTTAGGGACGGCTGATTTAATGTCTGCCTGAAACCTAAAATAGAAGAGAACAGAGGAGATGAAAGTGTGATGGAGAGGAGTGTTTGGAGACGCCGATGATGAACCATGATTTATTTCCCATTCAAACACATATGTTGAGGGAATAGCTCGGGTACAGCGGCGTGGGATCGAGCTGCAGCTCAAATCCCCGTCATCGACTCGTTTAACGACCCTGACATACAGAACTTTGAATAACAATCAGCTTCTCCTGACTCTGTTAACACTACATGTCTGATACTGCTCGGCTCTACAGACCACCACCGCCACCCTCCCTCCACCCCTACCCCCACCCCCATCCTCCATCCTTCTGTCTCTGTAGGCAGTGCTGGCATTTCAGCCGTCTTTCCCTGAAGGCCTCGGCTCACAAACAAGTGCTAATAGCCCCCCCTGCTGGAACAAACGCGCCACAGCCTCACACTCTGTCCTACACGATTTAAGATAGGAGGCGGACAAAATAATGTGAGCACAGTGCAATGAAATCAACACAGCAAAGTAAATTTCATTTAAACTGACGTTTAAGGCAGGAGTCAGGGCTGTGCCCCCCCAATAACAAAGAAATACAGAGGGCTTTTACTTTGAAAAATGCTCTAATTCTGCCATTACTGAACAGTGAGAGGCAAACATTAAAGAAAAGAATCACCATGAAACACAGAAACATGATGTGTTTTAAACATGCAGAAAGTTTTGAACATGCGCAGAAATCCTGCTGAGAGGAAGAGTCCTTTAATTCCCAAAGGGAAATCCCGTTACAGCAGCTAAAACATTAATGCAGCCTAATGAGGTCAGAACAGGCGAGAGCAAAAAGGGCCAACGAGGTGAACTCAGTCCCAACCAAACCAAAGAAAATAAATCACCTCCATAAGTAAAAACCCAAATCAAATACAAGAAAATGGACGTGCAGCAAAACTGAGAAAACAGCTGAAATCAGAGCTGTTAAAGAGTTTATAAATTAATTCAATACATTTATCGTTGAACCCGATTTAAAAGTATTCTCCAAACAAACACGGGGAATCACGTGTGCGTGTCTGCGTGTGGCGCCAGCCGTCAAACAAAACCTACACCCATAAAATGATTAGGATAATTAGACGTGCAGCGTTCGGAGCAGATTTAGCTGTCAGCTCATTTCCACTCGCAGCTAAACGCAAAGTTAAGAGTCGCTCTGCGAAAACTGTTCAGTTTAAATCTCTTAATACAAAAATGTTCTTGTATTTCCGCTGCTTTCCTTTGACCTGAACTCGTTTCCTCCGGTCCGCTCACACTTCTTTATTCAAGCAGCACAAACACTACTGTACTCTGGGGAAATGAAAGAACATCTTCAGTTAAAATAACACAATTTATGTTGGCCCATCCTGTCACTTTAATTCATTTCTGCACGGATATATATGTACGTGACATCAATAATAGGAAATATTGCCATGTAAGGGTTTGAAGACTCAAATGTTGGTGAGATTAGATTTTGTTTTACAACATTTTTTGGTTCGTTTTGTTTCCAAAGTCATCTGAGCAGCAGCACACGTCCAACCCATCACCAACAAACACAAAAAACAATCATTAGAATGACACTTAAATGAGGTTTTCTTTTTAGCTTCAGTCACAGAGACCAGTCGGTGACCCCCTGGCAAACTCCTGTCACTAGGGCAGTGTTTCTCGAAGTGTGGGGCGCGACAGGGTCGTGACAGGTGGGGCGCAAACACCGTGGGAGAAAAGTCACATGATGTCCACGTGACTGACGGCGGAACAATTCACCGCAGTTACGTTAGCATAGCGACTAGTGAAATCCTTCACCGTGTTTTTGTGTACACAGAGGACGTTGTCTCGCCAACAAGAGTAACTGCTGCACTGCAGAAAAGGCAACATCTTCTATGAAAACTGCAGGTGACTGCAGCAACCTGCCAGTGACCAAAGCAATCACAGGTAGAGGGGCGAAGCTACCATGACATGGTAAATAGACTAGTTCTTCCATCCATCCATCTTCTTCTACTCCACTCTGAGCGCTCAAACAATCCCACTTTGATGAACTCATCGGGCAGGGTTCAGTAAGAACACTTGGGAACTTGAGCAGCCAGGGATCAAACCACCAACCTTCCAATTAGTAGATGACCTGCTCTACCTCCTGAGCCACGGCCACCCCAACATCAGCTGCTTTCCCGTCCTGAAGCCCCAAGAAGAGCGTTTTCACTGTCTCTAACTTGGATGTGACAAGGAGGGGTGGGTGCAGTCTCATACCACAGACAATCCTCCATTTAGAAACACAGAATAAAGACTGAACACCGAGCGTATCACCGCTGAGACGTCTAATCAAACACATTTTGAATTACCGTAATTACACAACTGTTTGTCCTATTGGAAAAATTCAAACGGTTTCTGAAAGCTGAGAAACTGTGCTTCACAGCCAACATAGGGTTAATATGGTAATTGTTGCAGGAAGTCCGTGAACAGCCGGACATTTGAAGTATGCTGTTTTTCCAATGACACGTATAGTGTTATAGGATGAAACAGCTCAGAGACTGACCCCATGAACTGAGCAGGAAAGTGTTTACAGAGGTCAGACAGAACGCCATTTTAACACAGACTTCAATAGGACTGGAAGTCTTTTAGCACCACAGCTACCACCACCCGGTGGCCCTCAGACAGAATGCAGGTTGAAGATGCTTCTGCATTGGCTTCATTTTTCTGGCCCTGAAGCTCCGTCCATGTTTCACACTGTCTGTGACAGCACTCTGTACCTCTTTGCTACCAGTTTCTCTCGAGCACATTCCAGAAACCACTCACCATGCAGCTGGGAAATCCACATTTCTCCCTAGTGACCATTGGTTACCAGATGGTCACCAACCTGTCTCTGACTCAAGCCTACAGTGTTGACTTTGGGAGAATTTCACCTATGACCTATTATCCTATGATAAGGTGAAACGAACCAACTCTGATATGGGATGTGTGGTATAATGGTTTGAATATAATTAACCTTTATATAATAATAATACATTTTATCTGTAAGCGCCTTTCAAACACCCAAGGACACTTTACAAAATTAATTTTAAAAAAACACCAATTACACAAAAGAAACAGAACTAAAATGACCTGGGAGCTAAAGTGAGCAGGCTATCTTAAACAGGTGCTTGGCAGAGCAATCTGAACGGTTTCTGTGGAGTGACTCTTAAACAGGTTATAAAATACACGTTTACCCAGCATACAGTTGGATTAATATAACCAGCTACATAAGAAGCCATCCAGCCCACGCAGTTCAAACTGCAAACTATTTCAAAGACAAGGCTTAGACCTGAGTACAGGATCAGGTTCTCTAACTGATCAAGTTCCATTTCCTCAGTTTGTGATGGCGGTCATGCTGTGGGGGGGTTTAAAGTCATCTCACTGGTTTGCTAGTTAAGCTGATGTTCATGTCAAAAAAGCAAAGCTCCCCCTCCTGACAGAATCAGCTGATTACAGGTGACTCTGAAACTTAAATTCAACAGAAGAAAGTGCCAATAAATCAGGACTGGACCATAAAAACTGCACATTCAACAACAGAGAAACATGTCTTTGTTTAAGGCCTCCGAACATTAAAGACAGGCTGCTGTTAAAATGCAGCACGCTGACAGAAAGGCTTCCTGGGCTTTTTATGGCTCTCGATATGATTTTGCCTGACAACAAAAAAAAAATCCACAGCAGTAAGTTCTGTGAGTGGAGACGCATGGAGAGGTTCCCCCCACATGTGGTCTGTAATGATTTCACACTATAAATAGTATGGTGGTGCAGATAAAGGATGCACCAACCAAAACCACAGACACCATACAAATAGGAGGAAGAACTCCCTTTTAACAGGAAGAGACCTCCAACAGAACGAGGCTCAGGGAGGGGGGGGGTCATCTGCCTCCACTGGCTGGAGGATGAGGGGGGAAAAAATGAATGAAGGAGGGCAAAGAGAGACAAAAGTTAATGTAATCGCACCGTGCATCATGGGAACCCCCCAGCAGCCTAGGCCTATAGCAGCATAACTAAGGGAGGGTTCAGGGTCACCTGATCCAGCCCTAACTATAAGCTTGATCATAAAGGAAAGTTTTAAGCCTAATCTTAAAAATAGAGAGGGTGTCTGTCTCCTGAATCCAAGCTGGGAGCTGGTTCCACAGAAGAGGGGCCTGAAAGCTGAAGGCTCTGCCTCCCATTCTACTCTTAAGTATCATTCAGAGGGTAACACCTTTGGTCTGAACTTTTGTACTGGATCATGTGACTGACAGGTGTGTCCTGTTACACTGATTAGAGTGTGCGTTTATAGTTAGATGAACCGTTACCATGGTGATGGAAAGGCTAAAGTTTGGAGAAAGAAAGGATCTGCTCGTGATCCCAAACATACGAGCTCATCTGTGAAACACCGTGGAGGTGACGTCATGGCCTCTTCTGGGACGGGCTCATTAATCTTCACTGATGATGTCACCATGATGTCAGCAGGACGATGAACTCAGAAGTCTACAGAAACATTTTGTCTGTCAGTTTAAAGAAAGATGGAGTCAAACTGATTCATCATGCAGCAGGATAACGACCCAAACACACACAGGAGCTCATCAGGGGCAGGAAGTGGAAGGTTTTAGACCGGCCTCGTTAGTCTGCAGACTTAAACCCTACAGAGCATTTTAGCTGCTAAACAGGAGACTGAAGGGAGGGACCCCCCCCAATCACACACCTGAAAGAGGCTGCGATGAAAGTAAGTAAGTAAGTAAAGCTTTATTTATATACTGTAGCACTTCTCAAATCAGGTGTTACGAAGTGCTTCACAACAGGACAAAGAATAATACAAACAAATTAAACAGATGCCAAGCTAAAAAGATGTGTTTTCAAAAGACCTTTAAAATACATCAATGAGTCCGCCGCTCTGAGACGGACAGGGAGAGAGTTCCAGAGACGGGGAGCCACTGAGGCAAAAGCGCCGTCTCCTTTCGTTTTCAGTCTTGTAGAATGCACAGACGGTAATCCCTGATCACATGACCGCAGTGACCTAGAAGGGGTATATAAGTGAAGGAGTTTACTAATATACAATAGGACTTGCTTGTGAAGAGCTCTAAAAGCTGGAAAAGCACCACAGAAGAAGAACGCAAAAGTTTAGTGATGTCAGAGGGTCACAGGCTTGATGCAGTTATTATAACCAAAGGATTTGCAGCTAAATATGAAGTCTGACTCACTTTAATCTATTATGAGTTCATCTGTTCCAGCACGTTTGCTCACAGGAAAAATGGCCTCAGACCAAAGGTGCTGTCTTCTGAGCTGTGGATCAGATCCAGGTTTTTGATATCAAACCCAAATGTTGTCAGTCTACAGCAGAAATAAAGGGATCGGCCTCACTGTTCCAGTACTTTCAGTGTATGCAGATACAATGCTGTTTCATCCACTGAGTTAGGAGACTTGTTTATGCTTGAATGATTCATAGGTCAGAGTTTAATTGGTTCAACAGACAAAAAAAACCTAAAAAACATCTCAACTGAAAATGGTCGGGTACAAGAACTGAACTGAAAATGAATGAAAAAGCAGCCAATGTCCAAAGAAGCACTTTGAAAGACTTTCAAAGAGCTTTAAAAGTGCTTGACTACATAGAAGCAAAATATGAAGAAATGAGGGATGACTCAACAGTTTTGCACAGTATTGTATGGACAGGAGATAAGGAGCATAGATCCACTGCTGGAGTTCTTTTATTAGAAACAGAACATTTCACATTGGTGGACCAAACATGCATCTCTCCATAATTTCACCACTTTCACCAATCTTTGTGACTCTGCCACAAATAAACAGTAACTCTGACTGAAGTGCAATCACATAAAATCCATTTGGATTTAAGGAGCCCCGAGCATGCTTTAAGCACTTCAGTAAGCACAGTTTTTCCATCATATAGTGAGCTAGGTGGGTTTTCTTTATTCTTTAATTGTCTGCAGCACCAAACGAGTTGAGCTGATTCACATCAGACAGTTAAAGGCCTCACAGAAGTTGTGTAATATTTCAGACAGCCAGCAGAGCCACATGTGTGCTGATTAATGACGGCAATAAGTCATAAATCACATGAAGGTAAATTGGACTGAGAGGAAGGTAATGTCCATGAGTGTGTGTTCATGTGTGTGAGAGACATAAAAGTAATAGCAGGGAAGGTGTGTGTGTGTGTGTGTGCCGGATGGATGCTGCCGGAGGTCTGCCGGGCCTCCCGCTGTTCGTCGGCACTCCAGGCGTCGTTGAGCAACGAGCTAATTTGCTGACACGGTGTCACTTGTGATAATTGGGGAGCATCAGTGCGTTTGCTCACCTGTCTCCACACAGGTGCTGTGATGTCATCACCCAGTGGAGAAGAACCACTCCTCTTCCTCCTCTAACCACCTCCACAGCTGCTGTTTGTGTGATTGAGAGAGAGGAATGAGGTGGAGCAAAGCTCATCTGATCATTTTTCACCTGCACCATCCTCTGTCTGTGAGTGGTGGGAACTGCAAGTTAAGGATGATCCATAGAAAAGCTGCATAGCTGACAGTTACAGTAAAATTCAGTTTGAATCTGTGCAGTGGGTGAGAAGGTAATTATAAAGCATGTCTGCACATGCATCACAACCAGCTAATTTCAGGTCATGAGGAAGGTGAAAAGTTGCAGACTGCATGAAAGAAGAAGAACACGACGGCAACATTTACTGACTGCAACTAAGAGTGAATCAGATCTCTCTGAGGAGCCGCAAAGACGACATGTCAACACAAAGAACCTCAGACCAGGAGGATGTTACAGCGGAGATTGCTGCCCACAGCCCAGCAGCCAAAGCTTGGTTTCAGACAGCAGAAGAAGAGAGGAGCTGTCAGATGTGGCCACAGAGCTGTACAGAAAGCATCAACCGCCACATCTGAAAGCTGCAGTGCTTCTGCAGGCCAGCAGAGGCACCACAGTGAGTCAGTCCCCATAGACTCCCATGTTAAAACATTCCAGCACAAATAAACATGTTTACAGCTGGAGCCTATCCCAGCTGTCATTGGGCAAGAGGCAGGGTACACCCTGTACAGGTCACCAGCCTGTTGCAGGGCTAGCACAGAGAGACAGACAACCATTCACACTCGTGGGCAATTTAGAGTGACCAATTAACCTAACCCCAGTAACTGCACAGCTTTGGACTGTGGGAGGAAACCCACGCAGACACGGGGAGACAACTCTACACAGAGACGCCTGGGACAAGGTGGAATCGAACCCAGACCTTCTAGATGTCATTGTAGCTCTGAGGCAGCAGTGCTAACCACCATGCCACATGCTGCCTGTAAAGTAATGATTACTTTATATTTAAAAAAGTGTTTTTCAGCCCTGAATATTTAACAGCTGTCTGCTGAACTTATTCACTTCAGTTTTATTTATACAGCATCAAATCACAGCAACGGTCACCTCAAGGCACTTTATATATTGTCAGGTAAAGACCCTACAATAATTACACATATGAAGACATGAGGATCCAAAACGATGGAAAAATAATGAAAAGGTGTCTGATTTCAACCCCCCCCCCCCCCCCTACCTATGAACTGGAACTCCTGAAATCTTCATAGTATAAAGGGGAAATTTTTCATGGCTTCATTTAAGATCAGCTGATTCTGAGGAGGTCAGGAGGGAACTTCTGAGAATAGATTAAATCAAATAAAAGAGTGTTTTTATCCACATGTGCTTTTTCTGAGTGTGTGTGGGCTTTCTGTCAGGATGTTGATCAGCACAGTGCTTCTTAAACCTTCTCAGTTAGATACAACATGTGAGACAGTGTCAAAGTCGGCTGTGGCTTCGCACTTTTCGGGACAATTTTGCATTAAAATTAATGGTGGAAAAAAAAGTGTACATTTTTGCAAATTTTGGGAAAAGCACACAGTGCAGAGCATCCCATTCCCAATCGAGCTGCACATCATATCCTTTCTGTAGGGGCTTCCTCAAAGCCTCGGCACCTAACACCCTGTTTTACTTTTAAAGTCCGACTACCAAAGGTCACAGGAGCTAAGAACACGAGCTAACCTTAGCTGCACGTTAACTGCTGTGTGATAGCTTCGAGCTCGGCCCTTTGCACCTCCTGTTAGGCTTTGATGTCTCGAAGCATCACTAGTTCTTTCTATTTTTCTTCTTCAGTGCAGATTTTGGAGCCTAACCAGCTGTTGTGAGGAAAACCCCACCAAAGGATTAAAAGTGGTTCATATAACGAGGAACACCTGGTCACACATGTTCTGACTCCAGACAAATCACCCAGTGAAGTGGACTCCTTCAAAGATCCTGACACAGGTAAGCACACCACAGCCCAGGGTGGGACGAGTTTCACTTACAGATGTGCTCTCTCCATCAGCATCCACAAAATTCAAAGCTAAACACATGCAGGACATAAAAATGGACCCGAGAGCGACTGGGTTAATTTGATCCATCAGCAAAATTTCAAAAGTTAGAACAAAAACCAAAAAAAGTCAGATTATATGAGAAGTGAAGGGGGAGGTGAGGGGGCCGCCCGCACAACGAGGCAAGAAGGAGCAGCAGCCAAACCACTTGGGAGTAATGGTCTGTGAGGCTAATGTTTCCTCTGGCTCTGCTGAACCCTGAAGGAGAGGTGGGAGGAGCGAGGGGGGCTCACTTGTTGTTGGTGCGATGTCTGCGAGGTGGGGGCGGAGGTGGGCAGGAGGGGGTCACCTGTAATGGCGGAGCGCTACATTGTGGCCGTTCCACACTCATTACACCATTTACAATTACTGCTACCTATCACCCAACTCCCCAAGAGGCCGCCATTAGCACCACGACTCAAATGAAGTGGATAATTGTGTCTCTCTGTGGCATATCATGAGACACGAGAGTCAGACAAGAGGGGAGGAGGGAGACAGGAGCGGGGCTGGGGGGGGTAGAGACAGAGATGTGTTCGAGCCACCATCACATGCTGTTTGAAGAGAAGAGCTGCAAAAAGAAAAAACAGTCTGAAAGACGATAATCAGCATGACTGCAGGTCTCATAATTAATCCTCGTTTTTATTCCTGGACTCTCTCAGAGCAGCTTTGCATCATTCACAGTCCAAAATAATCCTTCTTTATCGATACTGGGCCTCGGTGCAGGCCCTCAGCTCCTCCCTATTAAGGCTATTTTCTTGTGATTGGCTGTCCCTCAGAAAGTTTGAATAACACATGGGTGGGGCTTCTATCACTCTCTGTGACATCATCCAGATCCAAGAGTAGAAAAAAGTAGCAATTAGTAGTAGAAATATTTAGCTAAAATGTATTACTGATTACTCATTTTTATGTTTAATATGAACATCCACCACTGGACCAGGAGACACATGACAGAAAAGAGCTACAATCAGGCTGCAGGAACCAATCACAGCGGAGGCTGAGGACTCTGGTAGGCGGAGTCAGACATGTTCACTGTATCAGAATTGTATAATAACCTGAGAATTGCGTGCATAAGAATAACCTGCAGGGTAAAACCTCTTTAACCCTCATTTTGGGACAAAGTCAAACATCGTTTTAAATCAGATCTGATTATTGATTCTTTACATGTGGCGGGAATGACCTGAAATGAAAGTCACGGCTCTCTTCCAAACGGGGGATTTCGTTTTGTTAACCCAACATACCTGCCCGCAGGAGTTACCGACCTGGCTGTGTAGTAGTTTATAGTTTATTTATGAACGTTGCTACAAAAACACACTGGAGAAAACCAGACTGTGCATAAATGTCTCTGGTTTCAACCTTAGCGTTTTGACCTTTGCTGTGTTATTTTCCTGGTTAATGTTCACATGTCTGGGTGCCAGGATAGCTCAGGTGTGAGCGGGTGGCCATGTGTGCTGCTTGGCTGTGCAGCCGGTGCAAGTACGAGTCCCACCCTGTCACCATTTGCCGCATGTCTTCCCCCATTTCTCCTCCCTGCTTTCCTCTCTATCTCCACTGAAGAACTATCAAATAAAGCTGAAAAATGGCCAAAGAATATATCTTTAAAAAAAGAAGTTCAAATTTGTGCATCTGGGAGTAAACTGCTGACTCACAGGACTACAACACTACACTGTAATCCCACACAGCACCAGTATTTTACATCAAATTCACTGCTTAAATAAGACAGCATTTTGCTCGTGTTCTAAGCTCAGCATGAGAACAACAGGAAGCTCTGATGGTTTAGCAAGTGAAGCGTCTTATGGAGAACATATGAGCGATATTATAAATCTTCCTCTCTGCCTCATATTTAAATGCAAACATCATAAAAAAAACTGTAAAGAAAGGAAAACTTAGTGGAAAACATGCCATCAGATATGTTTCGATAGTGCGTCCCTGAAGCATCACAGAGGAAAGGTGAGGAGCTGCCATCTCTTTGGAGATCACCAAGTGGCTGCAGGGTCCAAGTGTTAAGGACCGATGTAGATCACAAGAGCTACTTCCAAGCCCTGAAGGGCTAATGACAGTTCCCATCTCCAAACAGGGAGCCTGCCGCTGTGCGCATTCATTCAAAATGGAGCAGTTTGCACATAGGGGTGGGAAAGAAGAATTCATGAATAGAAGAGGGAACAAAAATAGAGATTCGTCTCATGGCATCTCTTGAATGCTAAATATAAGATGAAGGCCAATAATTTTAGAGCAAGCCCAGACAGACTTGTCAAACTTTGTGCCTTTACTATCCTTTGTCTTAGCACAGTTGTCATGTAGGGCCTGTACCCGTATGAAATATTAATTCTGCATAATAACTTTCAAAGGGAAATAAAGCACAGAGTTAATTATTAATAGCATGTGTATTCAAGGCATCTCCCTTTTTTCAGACACTCCAAAATATTCCCTGACAGTTGCCACTCGAAGGAAGAGAATCCCCATAATGCCGCGCTGCCGCACAAATGACAATCACTAAACACTGATGCAAGTTCCATGAAACATCTAACCTACATTTCACAGGTATCAACGGGAAATCCTTGTTTTTTCCTCAGCTACCAAATATCCCACATGCTCCCAACATTTACAGCCAGATGCACGCGACCTTAAAATTCCACCCATCCATCCATTTTCACCGCTTATCCAATTCAGTGAGTCTTAAATCAGTCCAAACCTTCAGCTGATCCAAAATGCTGCAGCTAGAGTACTGACAGGGACTAGAAAGAGAGAGCAGATTTCTCCCATATTGGCTTCTCTTCATTGGCTCCCTGTTAAATCTAGAATAGCATTTAAAATCCTTCTCCTCACCTACAAGGTCTTAAATAATCAGGCCCCTTCTTATCTCAAAGACCTCATAGTACCGTATCACCCCAACAGAGCACTTCTCTCTCAGCCTGCTGGCTTACTTGTGGTTCCTCGGATACTTAAGAGTAGAATGGGAGGCAGAGCCTTCAGCTTTCAGGCCCCTCTTCTGTGGAACCAGCTTCCAGCTTGGATTCAGGAGACAGACACCCTCTCTATTTTTAAGATTAGGTTTAAAACTTTCCTTTATAATCAAGCTTATAGTTAGGGCTGGATCAGGTGACCCTGAACCCTCCATTAGTTATGCTGCTATAGGCCTAGTCTGCTGAGTTCCCATGATGCACTGTTTCTTTTCATTCTCCTCTTTTCACTCTGTTTATACTCCACTCTGCATCTAATCATTAGTTATTATTAATCTCTGTCTCTCCCCCCTCAGCAGATGACCCCCCCTCCCTGAGCCTGGTTCTGCTGGAGGTTTCTTCCTGTTAAAGGGAGTTTTTCCTTCCCACTGTCACCAAGTGCTGCTCATAGGGGGTCGTTTTGACCGTTATGTTTTCTTTGTATTATTGTAGGGTCTTTACAATAACGTTGAGGCGTTGTTGTGATTTGGGGTTACGTAAATACAAGACTGTCACAAAGAACGTGTGTTGCCTGCTGAAAGGCTCATTAGAAAGTATATTCATGTACATGAAAGTAAGTGATTAAGTGTTAAGCTTAGTTAATATTTACAAATAGATTTTTACAGTAAATAATTGTTCTTCAGTGGGTTCTGAGCAGAACGGTCTATATTTTATACATGCAGTTCATGTCGTTCAGTATTGATAAAGAGACAGCTGAGAGGTGAATGAATGATGGAAAGACTGATTACAGTAATTACAGCAAAAGTAAGGTGAATGGTGCTGACAGCCGCCTGGCTGGATGTGGGGATGCCCAGGTTGACATGCCTCTACACGACTGTGAGAGAACAGGTTTAGTTCATTTAGATTGGACTGGTGGTTCCCATTTTTCATAAAATGGATCAGAAGAGATCCGTCCTCATCCTCCTTGGGAAGGTCTAAGCTAAGGTACCTGAGAAGCTTGACTGCATTCCTCAGGGGCCGGCTTCACCACTAAGCCACTCAGGCGCCCGCAGATGATGTGGTTCTGTTGACTTCACTGAGCGCCAAACTCGCTTGCACTGGGGTGGTTTACAGCCAAGTGTGAAGCAGTGCACATGAGATTTTTTTTAATATATATTTATTAATTTTTCAAGAGAAAGAAAAAAGAAAAGGGTACATACAAAGATCATACATATTAAATCAGTAACAACCTATTTAACCATCAATAAAACAAACCAACAAAACAAACAAGCAAACCAACCAAAAAAAATATATACATGGACATGAGATTTATCATCTCCAAGTCTGAGGCTACGGTTCTTGATCTGTGTTCCTGACCCACTGCTGAGCGTGCGGTCCCAGACCTGGACTCAGGTACACCACAGAAAAAGAAAGAGTTTGAATTTTTTTTTTTTAATCCTTGCCTGCTGACACTAGTTGAAATTCAGATTTTATACAGTGTGTGTGTGTGTGTGTGTGTGTGTGTGTGTGTGTGTGTGTGTGTGTGTGTATGTGTGTGTGTGAGAGAGAGAGAGAGAGACAGGAAGGCTAAGGTCAGTTAATCTTTTTTTTTTTTTTTTTTTTTTTTAGCCTGTCATGTCTGGTAGATCTTGCAAGCAGAACTGTGATCTGAATGCGTTGTTGTGCCAAACATATTTGCTATTTCAAGATGAGCTCTATAGGTTCTCAATAGGCTCTTTTTGTTGATGTTTTAACCCTTTATTTTATTTATCTGAGTTATTTTTCCACATACTATGTAACAGCCAGAGCTGACAGGCTGAAGAAGAGGAAAATAAAGAGAAGAAAAAGGGGAGAGAGAAAGGGAGCCAAAAAAAAAAAAAAAAAAAAAAAAAAGGGGAAAGAGCACAAGTCTATTAATCAGATACTTCATCACTTTAACATATAAAAAAATACTATCAATACTTGCAAAAATAAATTTGTGTGTGAAAAACAAAACTAACAAAGCATGTTACGCACACCAACAATTTTGTTGAGTTGTGATTGAGTGGGCGTTTGTGTCTGTGTCATGTTTGTGTCTGTGTCATGGAACGTACTTACCAATGAGGGCAAAACGCTGCAGCTCCACCCATCAGAAGCCAGAGGCAGGTACGGAAAGCCCCCGGAACCCCAGGCCACCAGCAGCCCACCAAGAGCCAGGAAGACCCCCGGCCACTCAGTCCAAAGACAACCGCACACCTACCCCAGCAGACGGGAGAGGGTGGTCTCAGACGGAGCCCCCCCAGTCGAGGAGCGAGGGCTCCAGGGAACCCAAGGCGATGAGAAGCCAGCCCCCCCCCAGCGGCCAGCCCCCTGCACTGGCCGGCGGCAGGGCTCCCGGGCCCACGGCACCCAAGGACCGCCCGACCCTCCACAGAGCCCCCCCCCACGCCGAAGAAGCCAACGCAGCCCCGCACCGCACCCCCAAGGGGGGCAGGCCAGTACCCACGCCAGAACACCCAGCCCCACCCAGGAACCCCGAGGCACCCCCATCCCAGGGGGGTAGGGGGGAGGAGGCAACCAGCAAGGAGTGGCCAGGAGGCAAGGCACAAGGCCCAGACCCAGGTCCAGCCATACATACAAACACACCCAGACACCCGTGTACACATTTATACACAGATACTCATACATGCCCATACATACTTACCCACACACAGATATGCCATACATACACATTCACTCACCCACCCATACTCACGGAGACGGTGACAAATACACAAAGACACACATTCATCCATAGCTACCCACCCTCTGAAGGCGGGGCAAGTGGAAACCACCCCAGGGCCAACAGCGACCCCAGGACGCCACCAGCCCGGTCCCCAAGGAACCACCCGACCCCTACCCCGGGCGAGACGCAAGAAATCGGGGTGTAAGATGACCCATCCACCCCTCCTCCTTCCCAATTTGTAGGTCTATGTGTTAATGTTTGTGAGTGAATGAGGTGTATAGGGTGCAGTTAAAATTGAGGGGACAGTTATGCCACAAGCGCCAACTGTTGGTCGTCAGCGCTTGCCCACACTGCCCCCCCAAAACCCTCCATGTCTAAAGTGCAAATAAAATTTGGAGACAGACAGTGACGAGGATCCGAGTGGGGCCACCTCAGCGGCCCATCTCATCAACCTCTGAGTAACATGCCTGCCCCAAAGGTCCTATGTGTATCAGGGTGTAAGTGTGTATGTGTTGTGAGTTATAATGACTAAAGTGCAATTAAAACGGAGAGGCAAGTGGTGGTGCAGCTCTCCACGTGGCCTCTCCATCCTACATCTGTGAGTGATGTGTATTCTGTGTGTGTGTGTGTGTGTGTTTGTGTATGGGGAGGGGGAGGGGGGGGGGGGCATATGACCAGGAAAAATCCTGGAAGGAGAGAGCCAGCTGTCCGCTGGCTCAATAGGCACCCCGACCTCCCACACCCCAGCACAGGGCAGGGGGAGGTGAGCCCGGGGCCGCGGTGACAGCATCCCGGAGCACTGCAGCACCCGAGGTTGGCGCCCTCGCCCCCACCGCAGAGGGCGGCCCGCTCCTCCTAGATGCCCATTCACTCAACAATAGACACAAACAGGCGACAGGACATACTGGCCTGGGCATGGAAATGCAGTGCCCAGTCCCCCCCAACCACCCCACCGCGGCCCCATCCCCCACCCCACCCCCCTGCAATGCAGGCACCCCAGGGCCCCAAAAGCGTAGACCGGACATCCCGACGTCAGGCCAACCCACCCCACCCGGCGGCGCGGCCGGGACAGCAGAGGCCCCCCCCGCGCCGGGGGGGCCCACCGGGAGCCGGCGTGGCCCCAGTGCCGGGGCCCCAGACCCCAGCCCCCAAGCTAAGGTCTAAGGTCAGTTAATCTGAGGGGCCTATCCACCAATCAGGCATCAGATGTGGAGAAAAATCAACGGAGCCGCTGTGATGAGGAGAAATGTTATCTGGCAGACAATGGGCATCTCATTTACTGTATCCCCGTCCCATTTTGGCACGCTTTGCCCAGAGCCTCTTAATATCCACGTTATCCGACTGCACTAAGGGGGTGTGAGGAGCTGCGAGGGCCAGAGGAAGAGGAGGAGGAGGAGGGGGTGAGGAAGGCGAGACAGACCATTTCAGTGTCAATTTACAGAAATTCCCGCCGTCAAAAATGAGAAGGGGAAAAGTGAGAGTACTTCCCATTTTCTTCCAAGATCTTTTAGTTTAATTCAATTGGACCTTTCAATACCATATTTATGACACACAGGAAGCATTCGCCCTATTGCATTATGGGAGGAGGGGAGAGATAAAGATGCTGATTCTTTAAAGCTCTCCGGCACAAAAGGAGATAAAAGCAGATAAAAAGAGGAGTGTGTTTTTCATTGTGAGGGAGGAGAGGATTAAGTCGCTGCATATCGCTGCCTGTCTGTTCAGGAGAATAAACACAGGCTAACACGTTTAAAAGCACACCGCCGCTATTCCTGACTTCCCCTCAAAGTGACGACATACCAAACTTCAGAGAAGTCAGAGCGGAGTTTAACCCTCAGTACGGTGAAGGCCCCGCCCTCATCATTTTACTAAATCCTTTAATCTGGGAGTTTAGAGGAGGAAGACATTGATGACTTCAGTCTTTTTACAGTGCCTTGCGAAAGTATTCGGCCCCCTTGAACTTTTCAACCTTTTGCCACATTTCAGGCTTCAAACATAAAGATATAAAATTTTAATTTTTTGTGAAGAATCAACAACAAATGGGGCACAATTGTGAAGTGGAATGAAATTTATTGGATGTGTCAAACTTTTTTAACAAATAAAAAACTGAAAAGTGGGGCGTGCAATATTATTCGGCCCCCTTGCGTTAATCCTTTGTAGCGCCACCTTTTGCTGCAATTACAGCTGTAAGTCTCTTGGGGTATGTCTCCATCAGTTTTGCACATCGAGAGACTGAAATTCTTGCCCATTCTTCCTTGCAAAACAGCTCGAGCTCAGTGAGGTTGGATGGAGAGCGTTTGTGAACAGCAGTCTTCAGCTCTTTCCACAGATGCTCGATTGGATTCAGGTCTGGACTTTGACTTGGCCGTTCCAACACCTGGATACGTTTATTTGTGAACCATTCCATTGTAGATTTGGCTTCATGTTTTGGATCATTGTCTTGTTGGAAAATAAATCTCCGTCCCAGTCTCAGGTCTCTTGCAGACTCCAACAGGTTTTCTTCCAGAATGGTCCTGTATTTGGTCCCATCCATCATCCCATCAATTTTGACCATCTTCCCTGTCCCTGCTGATGAAAAGCAGGCCCAAACCATGATGCTGCCACCACCATGTTTGACAGTGGGGATGGTGTGTTCAGGGTGATGAGCTGTGTTGCTTTTACGCCAAACATATCGTTTTGCATTGTGGCCAAACAGTTGGATTTTGGTTTCATCTGACCAGAGCACCTTCTTCCACATGTTTGGTGTGTCTCCCAGGTGGCGTGTGGGAAACTTTAAACGAGACTTTTTATGGATATCTTTGAGAAATGGCTTTCTTCTTGCCACTCTTCCGTAAAGGCCAGATTGGTGCCGTGTACGAATGATTGTTGTCCTGTGGACAGACTCTCCCACCTCAGCTGTAGATCTCTGCAGTTCATCCAGAGTGATCATGGGCCTCTTGGCTGCATCTCTGATCAGTCTTCTCCTTGTTTGAGATGAAAGTTTAGAGGGACGGCCGGGTCTTGGTCGATTTGCAGTGGTCTGATACTCCTTCCATTTCAATATGATTGCTTGCACAGTGCTCCTTGAGATGTTTAAAGCTTGGGAAATCTTTTTGTATCCAAATCCGGCTTTGAACTTCTCCACAACAGGATCTCGGACCTGCCTGGTGTGTTCCTTGGTCTTCATGATGCTCTCTGCGCTTTGAACAGAACCCTGAGACCATCACAGAGCAGGTGCATTTATACGGAGACTTGATTACACACAGGTGGATTCTGTTTATCATCATCAGTCATTTGGGACAACATTGGATCATTCAGAGATCTTCACTGAACTTCTGGAGTGAGTTTGCTGCACTGAAAGTAAAGGGGCCGAATAATATTGCACGCCCCACTTTTCAGTTTTTTATTTGTTAAAAAAGTTTGACACATCCAATAAATTTCATTCCACTTCACAATTGTGTCCCACTTGTTGTTGATTCTTCACAAAAAATTAAAATTTTATATCTTTATGTTTGAAGCCTGAAATGTGGCAAAAGGTTGAAAAGTTCAAGGGGGCCGAATACTTTTGCAAGGCACTGTACATGCAGATATGATCTATAAATGCAGAGCATCACACCAAACATTTAATCATTGTTCACGCTGTCGAGAGAAATGCTTTCAAAATAAGAGCAGTGGAGGTGATGTGCACACAATAAGAAAGGAGAGCGTCATAATCAAAACAAAATTTTTAGCCAGATCATCCTGTTTTCATAACTGCTGAAAGTTAGAATTAAAACATGATCATGGGCTGACATCTTCAGACTCACCTGGACAGTCTGTCACTCACAGCTGGTCAGTTTTCATCGTGCAGCTGCTGTTATGAAGAGGCGCGTTTTCCTGAACCTCACCGGTGAGCGAAAGTATAAAGCAAGTAAAAATGAAATAAATCAAGAGATGAAGGTTTGAACAGGACTGAGTCACAGTCTCCGGGCTGATAAACAACTTTCTATATGAGCGTCGCATTATGCAAACAACACACAATGAGGCAGGAACATGAATATCGTAACCATATTTTTGATATTTAAACCAGTTTTTGGTCATTTTATTATCTTTATTTGGCCTGAACCTCTCGTTTCCCTTTCAGGAGGGACGTACAGATTTAAAAATGCACCAAAAACTGCAGGACATAGAAATGCTGGCACTCACCACGTCCCTTATGATGCCTACAAATTCAATGACAGATATAAACCTGTTTGAATTTAGATCCCACTCTTCTCTGTCAATCAGCAAATATTACAAAAAAAAAATCTGGAAGCAGCATCTGTCACCAGGCCGACCCGTTCCCATCCACACGATGCCGCCCCGTCCTTTAGTGTGGACTAAAGGACGGGGCGGCATCGTGGAATACATCTGTTATTTGGTAAAGTTATATATATAATCACATATATATATAATCACATATATATATAATCACATATATATATAATCACATATATATATAATCACATATATATATATATAATCACATATTAGAGACCTTCCAAGTCCACATCAGGAGGTTGGAGGGGTGGTGATGTTGGTGTCTGTCACAGGTTCATCAGCCTGGACCTTTGTGCTCTGCTCTCGCTGCTTTGCTTCAGGCACTGAAACCTGCCTGGTTAGGTTTGGGTTAAACCAGCACTCCAGTTGGGAGTAATAGACCGTAACCCGGTGAATCACACAAAAGGCCACCTTGGCACGCCTAAACGTCATTATTTTTCTGGGCAGATAGACGAGTAACAGGTCAGCTGTGATCAAACAGCCAAGCGGCCGATCTTTTCTTTTCCAGGAATCTCAATCAATAAGCAGTCACTAATGTGTCTGACTGAGCGCGGCACATGAATCCATATTTAAATAACGGGGGGGAGGGGGTTCCTTCGGCAGAGTCGGAGGCGCTTCCTGCGCCTCCCTCTGCAGGCCTTCCTCACGCAGCAGTGCAGACAGGATGCCAAACACACCAGCAGAAAATGGCACATTCCCATACTTAGCAGCACCGCGTGATGGCTCCAGGCGCCACCTTTGTCTCAATCACAGCGATGACTAAAATCAAGCATTGTAACGTGACACCCTTGATTTCATGCAACGTGGCGGATTATGGATATGAATTGAACGCTCGGCTCTTTTTTGTGTTCCAATTTCCCCAATTAGGATTTTCTGCCTTCATAATGACACAAAGTGTTCTCTTAGTCAAATCAGTGACAGCTATTTATATGAGCGCTAATCTCTCAGCCAGCTCTGAACTGCCAGAAAAGAGGGACAGCTTTCAAAGTAACGCTGGGAAACAAAAGCAGACAGTAGACGAATGCAGCTCTCTGTCTGTCTGTGTCCATCTGAGCCGGCCAGGAAGGGCGCACAAAGAGCTGTTTAAGACAGCTCATTTGGTAAATAACCCATAACACCATGTTCACTACCAGTTAGGCTCAGAATAAAATGTTCAAATAAGCACCCCTCCCTCCACCAGCGCCAGCTCATTCCTCTCTGTCGAGCATTTCAACAGAACAGGGCATGAATGTCTGACGAGTAGGCTATCATCCAAGAGATCATTAAGCACAAGGGTTGAAGTGCCATCTTCAGTGCCATGGCAACAGGGTTGCGAGATGAGATAAAAACAATGCAAGGCAGGAGGCAGGAGACAGGAGGCGGGGCGGGCGCTCATTGATCGATGGATCTCTCTCTCCCTTCAGAGGCCAGGAGCAGGAAGGGGAGGAGGGGGAGGAAGGTCGGCAGCTTTAGGGCTTCGTAGGTGCACTAACAGCGGGAATGGTCTCTCTTCAAAGCGCTGATTGTTTTCTGCACAAGGGTCTAATTGAACATGTCAAACAGAGCGTTTGCATGGGAATGATTATTCTTGCTCTGCTGCTCAGAAGTCCGTCTAAAACCAACATGGCTGCCTCTGTTAAAAGCGCCTCACAGATCTGTGAGAGCGGCGCCGAGCTCCGACTCCGTGAAGCTCGAGTCTGTTCAGCTCCTTTCTCCCCACGATCCAGCTGTTTGCAGCATGATAGAGGTGAAGTGAGAGGAGCGAGTGAATTATCTTTTGCAGCTGTCAGCACTGTTCGTGGTTTTGTGCCGAAGCTCGGCGGGGGCTCCCACTGAATGCCATCAGGTTACAACTCTGCTTGTTTGCCTTTTCTTCCTTTAAATTAGAGCAGGAATGCTTTTTGAAGTGTGCGATAAGCTCTGCACATCCAGCGCCCCCCCGCCCGCACTCACAGAGACATGCAGTTTGGGAAGTTGCCTCTCTCCCAACATGTGCTAATCAATCTGTTGAGAGCAATCTGTCAGGAAATCTTTAGCTTTAACCGCGGCGGTGCGAGCAGGGATGAGGCCCTTTCTGTGGGGCAGGGCACTGCAGGGACTTACCAATAGCTGTCTTTACGCCTCCCAGAGTGTCAATAAGGATTATGAGAGCGAGCTTTTATCTCTTCAAACACACAGACCAGTCACTCATTTAAATGGATGAACAATTCAGGTCTGCTCAATAAATAAAAAAAAAAAAAGAAGAATATACTTCCATAAATGCATTCAAATCCCAACTCCATTCAAATTCCACCAACCATATGCTTCATTTAAGATCTAATCTCCCTTTTTCTATTTCCACCAATTCACCGAAGGAAAATCTTTGTACACATACTTGTTTAAGACCTCAAAGGATAAACACACACCACCTATTGTTGATGGCAATGCACCTTTATCCCCAACTTAAGACCCTGGGCTCCTTTGAGAGCGCTGCTGGCAGATGCCGTATGCAAAGCAGGCACACGCAGGGAAACGTGCCTAACAAAAGAGACATTATTGCATTTCACAACCTCCCAAAAAGACGAGCAGAATATTAAAGGTGACACAACTGTATTTACACATCGTTCCCCACACACCTAAAATAACCTCATTTCTATCTCGCTCTATCAAATAAAGGCAGGCAATAAAATCTGCCAAGAGAAGAACAAATAAAAGCAAATTTTGACATTTTGCTTTTTGACGCCTTCCATTTATAGGTCAGAGGAAACACCAGCCGACCTCTCATTGTTTTTTAAATGCCATTTTGTAAGGCTGGGAAGCAGGAATTAATTAATGCGTGGGTAGCTGCCACTGTCAAGAGGCAGCACATTAAAATCAATGATTAATAAATTCAAAACACACAACAAACTCAGCTGGGAGATGAAAATAGTATTGTGCGCGCCATAGGAAGCAGCCCCAGCGCGCGTCCTCCCACCGAACCGAGCGGCCACTCAGATGGCTAATGGAAAGTAGCCGGTGCCAGCTGTGTGCCTATGAATAAAATCACTTTAATTAAAGGAATTACAATGGGAAAGGAACAGAGTGTGTGTGTGCGTGTGTGTGTGTGTGTGTGTGTGTGAGAGACACCGTTTCCTGTCGATACCCCTGCACACACACACACACACACACGATGAAATCCCATAAAGACTTAAAATAACAGAGAGCCTTTGTGCTTGCATTATTAAATAGGCCTAATCCACACATGCTCCATTGTACCAAACAGCTTTAAGATTTACAAATGTGTCGCCCTCAGCGCGCATCATACGGGAGGATACAGATACTACAGCGACGTCTGCGAGCGCGACACCCACTGACGAACAAAGACCGCCGTGTCTCCAGCAAATAACAAATCCCACAACGCAATTAAAGGAGCTATTTGTTTGCTTAAGCTGGGACAACAAAATGAAAGGAGAATGAGATCCTGCTGGTTTGTCGGGGGGTAAGGGGGCAATAAGAGCAGTTTTATTTAACCTTTAATCAAGCAGGACACGAGAAACTGTACGGAGGCACCCTGGGGCCAAATTTTGGTTTCCGTTTAGAGTCAAAGTACCGACGGCGATGCCTGAAATAAAGCACCAGAATTAAGCTTTAACTGTTACGAATGAAACATTTTTCAGCTTAAATTAATTTTTAATAACATTTGTAGAAACAGACTTTCTGGCACAACTTCAACTTCCAGAGCGGACGGAGAAGAGCATCACGTCTGCAGCGCGACCAAAACCCATGTAAAAGGTTTGTTTTATAGAAAATATTTAAATCTGAAAATGGAAATCTAAATATTGATTTCAACTATCTGTGTGATTTTTTTTAACAAATAAAAACTTATTTATTATGTTTGCAGCAAAAAAATGGTTTTAAATTTGTAAATTGAAATAAAAAAGCTTATAGGCTTTCATTTACTGGAATTCAAATTTAGAAATTGTATCCATTAAAATGTTTTGATGTGTATACAATTAAACTTTTTCAGATTTTTTTTGCACATAAACGTTTTCAGTTCACTTTTTTATTTTTCCCAATAAGTATTAAGAGGTGACACAAAACACACAAAAACCAAACTTTAAATACACAAACATGAAACACTCGATATCACTTTGTAAAAGTAAAAATGTGTTTATGGAAATAAGAATATCTCAAATATGTTTGCATCTGTTCTGAAATAAAAAGCTTTGTGTTTGTTTGCACTGAGATTCCTGTACTGCTTTACATCAGAAATAAATATGTTTACAGACTCTGTGGCCTCTGCGGCTGACCCGGCCCCGTGGCTGACCCAGCCCTGTGGCTGACCCGGTCTCTGTGGCTGACCCGGCCCCGTGGCTGACCCGGTCTCTGTGGCTGACCCGGCCCCGTGGCTGACCCGGCCCCGCGGCTGACCCGGTCTCTGCGGCTGACCCGGTCTCTGCGGCTGACCCGGCCCCGTGGCTGACCCAGCCCCGTGGCTGACCCGGCTCCGAGGCCTCTCATGCAACCATGGCTCCAAACAAACAGTAGGAGCAGTTAAAACACTAACACTGAGTGAAGAAACCACAGGGTGACATTGTGGGGCTACATCCATCTTTTACATACAGTCTGTGGTCAAAGCTTCTGTCTGTGCAGGTGTCTTAATGCAGAGGTGTTAAACACACAGCGCGGGACCCAGAAGGCTGCAGGCCCAGTGTCTGACCTGATGATTTAATCTGAACCAGAGCTCTGAATCGGTTTTACAGGCACTGAAAGGCATCACTGCGCTGTGTGTTACTCCACCAGATTAAGGTGGTTCAGCCCAAGGAGCCGATTTACTTCAGTGGCACCAGCTTGGAAAAATGTGGAGAAACTGAGATGTACTGCTAACTGTTCTTATTTTCCTTAAGCTGTCAGGCTGCTCATCAGTTTTATAAATGGATGGTTCATTAGATGTAAACATTTTTAGGATGCATTTAAACCTTTTTACACTAAAAGAAAGGGGAAAAGTTTGGAAGTTATTTTATTTAAAGGTTATCAGGTGACAGCTTTTATGGTCTACCCCATTTAAGATCATGCTGGGCTCTATGTGACCTACAAACTCTGAGTTTCTGTCTTAAAGAGAACTTCTGTTTGTGTGGGTAAGCCAATCAGGAGAGAGCTGGCTTTATGGGGGAGGTGCTAAATCAGCTCGTTTCCAAGGGAGGATGAACTGAGGGGCTGCACTGAGGCCCAGGATCAGATAGGGGATTTTTTTCAACTGGAAGTCATGCAAAGGTGCTCTAGCAGAGGCCATGTGAGCAGAATAAGTCACCTTTAATGTAATTACAGCTGGTGAGTGAGGGCATAGAAGGCAGATTTTGTGGTGCACACATTGATTTAGACAGGAAAAGCTAGTCCAGCTAACATGACTCCAGAATGATGACTTGTTTTTAATACCAGCCTCAAAGTAATGCAAATTAGATCCATCCATTGACAATGGTGATTTATGCAAAAGTCCTCTTTTTTCCAAGTTCTGTAATGGCACTGGTAAAGTGGCTCACAGGTAAAGTGGCTCACAGGTAAAGTGGCTCACAGGTAAAGTGAGGTAATCTGCAGTGGACCTGCATTTATTGGAAGTGTCCACCAGAGGGAGACACACTGCCATTGAAAACAGCAGGAGCCCCTGGGCCTCTCCAACACCAACTCAGGTCCTTTAAGGTTTCTGCAGGCCTCTAACAAACCGCTGACCCCACAATCTTTAATGCATTCAGTCAGAATCTGTGAGCCATAAGTCTGTGATTACCATACGCAAACTGGTGCCTCTGAGTTTCTGGAAAACAGCAGTCATTATAGGCGACATGAATACGAGCGAATCAATAAAATATTTAAGAGTAAGAGAAGAGAAAGTGAGAGAGCTGCTAACATCAAAGTGTCTGCTAACATACACTGGAGCAAGTTGTTTACATGGGGCGGTGGCACGGCCCTGAGGGAGGTCTGGCCTGGTTCTGACGCCGCTCAGCTGCAGCAAACATCACAACATACAGAGAGGAAACGCCCCCAGGAGCCCGGAGGCCCGGATCTACGGCGCCGCTTCACCAGGACCCCAACGTGGATCCTGATGGCTTCCTGTGTGGACGCTCAGAGTTTGATAACAGGGTCAGTCCAATGAAAATCACATCAGACACACACACACACACACACACACACACACACACACACACACACACACACACAATCAGCTCATCTGTTTTGCCGATTTAATGAAGCCATGCAAAATCATACCTTCATACTGTGAATTTTATCTGAGTTTCAGGCCCTCAAACTACATGAGAATGGGTCCAGATTTGGAGTTTCTTAATTTATTTGCAAGCCTTTTTGAATCTCCATCATTTCATAAGTCCAGCAGATCTCCACACAAAACTTTCAGGCTGAAAACAAAGTTTCCTGCAGTGAACGATCAGAAACAGATCAAACATCCAGGTACCGGAGCTGGTTCCTGCTGGTTCCTGCTGGTTCCTGCTGCTCTGCGTCAAAATGCTGCAGGTCATTCAGGGATCCACACTGAAGCTCACAATCCAGATTTGGTCTTCAGACTGTGACTCTTGGAGTGGATATAAAACTTTGCACTTTTTAACAGAACTTAAATGTGTTTTTCAGCCCTGAATATTTCATGTGGATCTTGGTTGAACTTCTGATGATCAAATCTGGACACACTGGTAATATTTGGAAGACCTTTAATGCAGAAAATACACATAGTATAAAGGTCCATTTTTATATGGCTTCACTAAATATATTAAAGTTAATGCACATTTGAAAATAAATAAATTCTGCTGATTCTGAGGGGGTGGGGCAAGAGGCTCTACTTTTTCAAGGATTGACCCAATAAAGAGTTTGATTAACGCAGCAGAACGAGCTGAACCAGGACCGCTCAGAGTCGGCTCGAGTGGTCGAGCGCAGCTCGCATCCGCTCAGAGGAAGCGTGAGGTTTGCAGCCCACAGCAGACGTCTGCAGCCCGTCTCACAGCACATCAGAACTCCATCTGTCCACGTATGCGGACATGAACATCAGCAAAGCTTTGAAATTTTAGCAGGAAAAAAGTTTCATTTTGGGCGCCTCGGTGGCTTAGTGGTTAAAGCCGACAACCACATGAACAGGTGCTGCTCCTAAAATTAGAATATCATGAAAAATCTGATTTATTTCAGTAATTCCATTCAAAAAGTGAAATTTGTATATTATATTCATTCATTACACGCAGACTGACATATTTCAAATGTTTATTTCTTTTAATTTTGATGATTTTAACTGACAACTAATGAAAACCCCAAATTCAGTATCTCAGAAAATTAGAATATTACTTAAGACCAATACAAAAAAAGGATTTTAGAAATGTTGGCCAACTGAAAAGTATGAGCATGAAAAGTATGAACATGAAAAGTATGAGCATGAAAAGTATGAGCATGTACTGCACTCAGTACTTAGTTGGGCTCCTTTTGCCTGGATTACTGCAGTAATGCAGCGTGGCATGGAGTCGATCAGTCTGTGGCACTGCTCAGGTGTTATGAGACCCCAGGTTGCTCTGATAGTGGCCTTCAGCTCTTCTGAATTGTTGGGTCTGGTGTATCACATCTTCCTCTTCACAATAGCCCATAGATTTTCTATGGGGTTAAAGGTCAGGCCAGTTTGCTGGCCAATTAAGAACAGGGATACCATGGTCCTTAAAGCAGGTACTGGTAGCTTTGGTACTGTGTGCAGGTGCCAAGTCCTGTTGGAAAATGAAATCTGCATCTCCATAAAGTTGGTCAGCAGCAGGAAGCATGAAGTGCTCTAAAACTTCCTGGTAGATGGCTGCGTTGATCTTGGACCTCAGAAAACACAGTGGACCAACACCAGTAGAAGACATGGCACCCCAAACCATCACTGACTGTGGAAACTTTACACTGGACCTCAGCCAACATGGATTCTGTGCCTCTCCTCTCTTCCTCCAGACTCTGGGACCTTGATTTCCAAAGGAAATGCAACATTGACTTTGATCAGAGAACATAACTTTGGAGCACTCAGCAGCAGTCCAGTCCTTTTTGTCTTTAGTCCAGGCGAGACGCTTCTGACGCCGTCTCTGTTCAAGAGCGGCTCGACACGAGGACTGCGACAGCTGAAACCATGTCTGCATACGTCTGTGCTGGTGGTTCTTGAAGCACTGACTCCAGCTGCAGTCCACTCTTTGTGAATCTCCCCCACATTTTTGAATGGCTTTTGTTCCACAATCCTCTCCAGGGTGCAGTTATCCCTGTTGTTGGACACTTTTTTCTACCACATCTTTTCCTTCCCTTCGCCTCTCTATTAATGTGCTTGGACACAGAGCTCTGTGAACAGCAGCCTCTTTACCAATGACCTTTGGTGTCTTCTTCTCCTTGTGCGAGGTGTCAAAGGTCATCTTTTGGACAACTGTCACTCAGCAGTCTTCCCCATGATTGTGTAGCCTACAGAACTAGACTGAGAGACCATTTAAAGGCCTTTGCAGGTGTTTGGAGTTAATTAGCTGAGTAGAGTGCGGCACCAGGTGTCTTCAATATTGAACCTTTTCACAATATTCTAATTTTCTGAGATACTGAATTTGGGCTTTTCATTAGTTGTCAGTTATAATCATCAAAATGAAAAGATACAAACATTTGAAATATATCAGTCTGTGTGTAATGAATGAATATAATATACAAGTTTCACTTTTTGAATGAAATTACTGAAATAAATCAACTTTTTCATGATATTCTAATTTTATGACCAGCACCTGTATATGCCGCTTTGAGGCGTGGGTTTGAGTCCTGGCCTGTTGCCCATTTGCCCACGTGTCTTCCCTGTATCTTTCCCTGATTTCCTGTCTCTCCTCTACTGCTAATAAAGCTGCTGTGGCCAAAAACTTAGAAAAAACTTTGATTTTCAGACTCTTCAAAGGAAGGCTCTCTATCCACAAAGTGCAGCATCACCACCCTGAAACCTAACAGAGCAGTTTTTATTAAACAGACTGAAAATAAAGACCCTCTGTCCTGCCTGGGACTCCATCTCAGGTCACTTATGTGAACACATCAAACTAGACTAAGGAGACACAGAGCTCCTCTGTGGAGATGAGACATCATCACATAACAAGAACAATCAGAGCAGCTTTCCACCAATCAGGCCTTTTTATGGTCAAGAAGCTTAAAGGAAATGAATCCTCACTAAAAAGTTCCTGAATGACTGACTGTGCATTCATGTAGGGTCAGCATTAAATGAATTCCCAACTGGGAAAATTCACATATGCTCCTGAAAGTCGAAGGAACAGACCAAAGCCAGCAGGCTGTGCCATTAATAAGAAAAGGTTCACCCAGAGCTGGAAAAACCTGGAAAAGCTCAGCCCGCGATCTGAGGAGCTCACAAATGCAGGTCAGACAAACCACATCCTCCTCAACAGCATCCACACAGCAAACAGCACCACGCTGCCACGAGCACAGAGGACACACACAGATTAATGCAGGAAAACAGGACGGCTGGAAGCTGCGGCACATGTCACATTCAGACAAAATGAAAAAAGAAATGATTAAAAATGTTAAACTTCTGACGTGTTATCACAGATCCTCAATCTTTAGGGAGCGCTGACATCAGTGAGAAAGGAAAAACTGTTTTTAAGCTAATTTCACAGTTTTCAGATGCTGTGTCGCCTTACACGTGTTGCACGTATGAACTGAGGGAGTGGGGTTTTATTCATTTTGTCAATATTTGATGTGTTTTCATTTTTAAGATACTGAACTGTGAACTCGCCCAGTGTCTCATCTTCTTCCTCTGGACTCCAGACAGAGGAGACCTCACCAAATCTCAGTCACGGTTTTAGCAGAAATTCAGCTGTTCTCAACTCTTCCACATGATTAGAATAAATTTCACTCCCTTTGCTGTCTGTCCCTCTTCAGTCTGGAGTATCATTTTTGACTACTTTTGATTTTACCTTTTATATTTCACCTGAGAAATTGTTCACCTCGCCTTGTTTGCCATCATTTTCTTCAGCACAGCCTCACGTGTAACTGTACAGTTATTTTTTAACTTTGACACACTGTATCAGGGCCGCAACTATTGATTATTTTAGTAATTGAGCATTCAATCAATTATTCCATCAATTAATTAGACAAGAAATACTTTTCTTATTAACAATTCATCAGCATATTTTAACTTCCACACTGCAGTTTTTCCCTGTGTGGATGGAGCAGCTACAAAGTTCTCTTTTCTTCATCTGCTGATCAGGTGGTTGATGAAGGACCTCCAGCTGTTTCCCAGTAAAGGTTTAACGGTGGTTACAGGAGTGCTGCTGCTTTGGACACTAGGAAAATGTTTCCTTTGGCGCCACCTGAGCTCACCGTCTCGGTAACGGCTCCGCCTCTTTGCACTTGCTGTGTGTGCGCAGACAGACTGCGTGTAAAACAGCTGCTGTTGTGTTATCAGTGTTTTTGTTGAAACTGGGGGCTGCATGAGTTTAATGTTGTACTGCTTTGTATTCACAAGCATCCTCCTAAATATGTTTCTGTTGCAGGTTTATGTTGCGGGGGGGGGTCCGCATCACCAAATGATCATAGTGCTGGTGGTGCCCCCCAGCAAACTGTGGTGTTAGTGATCTATTCTGGTAGCTGACAGCTGAAAATCTCAGCACAGTAGGCACCACACACACACACACACACACACACACAAACACACACAGGTGTAGAGAGCAGTGGAGGTATGGAAAAACATGTCAGCGATGATCCACTCGGTGGTAAAGGGTTGTTTTTCCAAATAAAGCAAATCCGCAGTGATGGAGAACTTTAAGGCTGCTGATGTGGATGAAATGCTCCGCTTACACGGAGACGCCTGAGCTGCAGAGTTTAAACGAAGCATCGAAGCAACAAATTTGTATCGAGGATTTTTTCTAATCAAATTATTCGAGTTACTCAAGGAATTGCTGCAGCCTTTTACTGTTTTAATATATTGGACCTAAAATCACACAAAAAACATCAAATCAGAGTTCAAAGTTCAGTTTTTTACTGTGAAAACCACAAATGTGTTTAACAAGTTGTAATTTTCAAAAGCGTGCATATAAATTTAACTATTTACACTAAAAATGGCATCATAGCACTTCATTTAGGGCTGTAACAATTCCTCGAGTAACTCGAATAATTCGATTATAAAAAATCCTCAACACAAATTTGTTGCTTCGATGCTTCGTTTAAACTCTGCAGCTCAGGCGTCTCCGTGTAAGCAGAACGTTTCACCCACATTAGCAGCCTTAAAGTTTTTCATCACTGCCACAGATTTTCCTTCATTTGGAAAGAACAACCAGATCATCGTGGGCACGTTTTTCCACGCCTCCACTGCTTTCTACGCCCGTCTTTGTTTTTGTGTGTGTGTGTGTGTGTGTGTGTGTGTGTGTGTGTGTGTGTGTGTGTGTGTGTGTGTGTGTGTGTGTGTGTTCTGTGCTGAGATTTTCAGCTGTTAGCTACAGAAATGTATCGCCATGACCACAATTTGGCAACAGGCGCCACCATCAGCACTAGCAATCATTCAGTACCAACATTTTTCAACCACCTGATCAGCAAGTGTCAACATGAAGAAAAGAGAACTTTGAAGCTGCTCCATCCACCACTGTTTGTTTCACACAGAGAAAAACCAGTAAATCTACGGAAGTTAAAATATGCAGATGAACTGTTAATACGACAAAAATATTTCTTATCCAATTACTTGATTAATTGATGAAATAATCGATAGAATACTCAGTTACTAAAATAATAATGAATATTAATTTTTTGGGATGCATTGCTGTTTCATGTACACAAGCCCATTGAAAAACAATGTATTTCAGTGTGATAGACTATGTAAAAACTACGTCATGTCCATGACGTGGAGGAGGGTGGGTCAAGTATCAGTGCATGTCATATCCAATCTAGAGGCCATAGGCTTTTTAGGAAATATGTGATTTAGGGTGTTTGACCTGCTTTTGGACATGTTGGATTGTTTTCATCCAAAAGATGCATAGTTTTGCATAACTATGCAAATGCACCTAATTACAGACTAATAAATAAGCCATTTGTAATATAAAAATAACAATTATTGAGCATATAGAACTGCTGAGCATCACTGGAATAATACTGAACACAAGTGGTCAGTGGTTACTCAGTGCAGCAAGAAGTGCCGTAAATATGTTATTACGCTGTTATACCACAAAAAGGTTTGGCAGTACCCCAAGACCACAAATGAGGCATGAAAGTGAGGTCTACGAGTCTATCCATGCAACCTGACCACAGTGTGAAGACAGCAAAACGCTGTCACCACAGGAACAGTGAGTAAACCAGTCGGATTAAACCACCACAGCTTACAAATGCAGTTATGTCTGAACGTGCATGAATAAAGCCAAGATATGCCCAGCTAGCTGGTCCCATCAACAGCCCTGACATATAAGAGTCATGATTCAGCAGGCAGGATAAGGACCCAAACACAGGACTCAGGAGGCAAAGCTTTATTGCTGGATGCACATCAGGTACAAGGAAACACACTACCTAAGTGAGACGATGTGACAAAGAACAGAAGGAGGTGATCAGGGAGATACACCAGTGAGCACAACTGAACAGGACAAGGGAAGAAAAACTGAACACGATACAAGGACTGCCAAAGTAAAACAGGAAGTAGACATGGAAAGAGAAATACTGACTTGGCATAACACAGGGACACAGACACACTGAGGGACCACAACAGCAACACCAGAGGAACAAGAACACAACAGGTAACTAGACACCAGAGGAGGACTCAAGCTACAGCACAAGGAACAGAGAGCAGGACTAAATCTACTTAACTGGAGAAACAATGAAACACCAAACAGACCCGGGAACACGGGATTAAATACAAAGTGTACAACAGCCAATAACAGAACCCAGAAAACTAAAGTAAGAAGTCTGAGGATATAAACAATGAAACCGACCAGGAATTAGCAGAAAACAACAAAAATACAAAACTGCAAAAACACAATAAACTGGGAACCAAACAGTAACTGAAACAACAGAAAAATGAAAGTCCAAAAACTGAAAACGCTGGGTCATAAACCCAGGACCATGACAATAAGAACCAAGCAAAATGTATATTAACTAGAAACACTTCAGCTTTGAGGCGGCGACACAGGCGGACAGGTTGTGTTGTTCTATAGAGCTCTAGAGACACGATAAAGACCAGAGATGGCAAAAGTACAGACATCCTGTACTTAAGAAGAAGTACAGATACTTGTGTCAAAAAATACTCTGGTAAAAGTTGAAGTACTGGTTCAACTTCTTTACTCAAGCAAAAGTGTAAAAGTAATCAATGAAATCGAGGGAATTTAGTTGGAAGAATCAGATTCGGTATTTTCTGGCACCACAAATTAAGAGTAGACAGATGGCCACCAAACAGCCATGCTGGAGACTATGTGATCAGATGGAACCAAACCACACACATATTTTTTGGTCATGTAGGAAAATAATACCCTTCTGGGATGACATTCACTCAGCTGTTGTTGAGATAGTTGGTTATGTTATTCCACGATCACTCCAAATCTTATATCTGGGTCATCTTAAGGAATATGTGCTCCCATAGGACCAATATTTGCTCAAGCTTCTCCTGATAGCGGCAAAGAAATCAATGACTAAAAATTAGCTAAAGATTCAAACACCAAATTATGGACAATGGAGAAACTCACATATAGACTGAAAATGAAGGAAGAAATCTTTTTTACGAGACTGGGACAAATGGTCAACATGCAAAGAAAGAAAGAACATAAGCAATTTAAACAATACAACGAGAAAGAATAGCTCCCTCACTGCCGGCTTGAGTTTGCAAATGTTCATGTGCTTGTTTCCACATGTTTTTACAGGGTTTCTGCAATTGTATAAACTATGCAAATGCAAGACTTCAACTAAAAATTTCAGTGAAAAAAAAGTGTAAAAGTACAGGCTCTGAAATGTACTCAGAGTAATAAAGTAAAAGTAGATCTTTGAAGGATGTTTCTACCTGATATTTTAGTCCTTTTGTTCTTCTTCCTTTTAGGACATTGGCATGTAAAAAAAATAGTTTCATGAAAAATTTAGGTGAGCTTGGGGGCCCCCTGGTGGTCACGGACCCTATGCATAGCAGGTAACTAGACACAAGAGGACGGAACACTGATGAAGGATTCAAACTACAGCACAAGGAACAGAGACCAGGACTAAATCTACTTAACAGGAGAATAAACCAGAAACAATAAAACACCAAAAAGATGGGAACAGAGGATTACTGCAGAAATACAATAACATAGGAATCAAACAGTAACCTTAAATAGGTACTAGGGATGTTCCTGGTGACTAATTTATTAGTCGACTAAACAAGGAAAAAAATAAGACTAACGACTATTCTAAAACTAAGAAACACTCAGATATCAAGTTAAAATTTTATGCCTGTTTAATGAAAAATGTCAAAAACCGTCTAAACAAAGACATTTGAAACCATTAATCATGTTCTTCTATAATGAATCACACGTTAAATGCTGCCTCACTGTGCAGCACCGCATCATGAACACCGCAGGTTACACTCCAAACAACGAAGAAGAAAAAACTTGAGGTTAAATATATGAAAACATTTTCTTTCACTTATCCGGGGCCGGGTCGCGGGGGCGGTATCCCAAGCAGTGGAGCCTCCCTCTCCCCCAGCCTCCTCCTCCAGCTTACCCCTGATTCAGACTTCAATGCTGGGTCTTTGTAGAGCTACGACATAACCTACGTAAGTGGCCGATGTTGTTGCAGCGTTTATACCTGTGCAGGTGCGTTAGTGTGTTAATTACCTTTCGGTTGTGTCCCGCTGTTTTACATGTGGTGCCGGCCGACAGAAACATAAAATGCTGGGATTTTCCCCTCGTGGGTCCGACTCTCTGCTGTGGTCAATTCACTTCTTTGTACAAATTTTGGGGGAATAGTCTGAAATGCAGGGAAGGAAATTCAGGTGTTTATCTGGAGGTACACTTCAGGTTATGTTGTAAAACTAAAAAATAACTAACAATATTAGCCCTAATAAAAATATCAGGCCAATATTAACAGAGTTAGGACATTTTTCTATAACGATGTCAGGGCTGCAGCTCCATCTGGTGGCAGATGGCTGCGTAAAATTTAAGAGAACCATTTATGGCATCAATTAACATCTTAACAATTAGGCTAACCGACCAACACGTCTGGTAGCACTAGTGACAATAGTGATGACTATGCATCGCTATTGTCTATCATCGCTATCTATCTAGGGATTGTATTAACTATCCCTAATAGGTACCCACCAAAAAAATTCAAAGTCCTCTGTTCATTATTATTATTATTATTATTATTATTATTATTATTATTATTATTATTATTTTGGTTTAATGGAAGCTCCCGAGACTCAGAAGCACTAAATTTTTTAAATAATTGAAAAATTCGGAAAAATAACTGTGATGTGGCGATTCTCACGAGAGTGACCCTCGCCTTCTTTGTCCCAGACTTTCCATCACAGGAGGCATCACTGAGGCCGGTCCTCTGTGTACTCCTGTACTTCTTTCATTAGTCATCAGAATAATACAAAACTTTGGCCCTGGGGGGTTTGGGCATGGCAAATCATCCGCGCTCATCGAAACTGGTGAAAAACATAGGGATTGTGGTGAAATCCGGGTTTCCAAGGAAACCAATGTTGGGGAACACCCACATACAATAATTATTGTATGTGGGTGTTCTGATTTGTAAATGTTTGTATATGCTCAGATATTCATGCAATTGTTTTTGGAAGCATAACACTTAAAATTATATTCAGTGATAGTTATAAAGTGATGCAAACTCTCAGCAGTTTCACTCATATGTCCCTGAATGTTTGCAGCGCCACCTTATGGCAGTCTGCTGTCTGAAACTGGGTCCACATGCACAAAGTCACTGTTTCAGTGAAGAAAACATCTTTAAAAAGTACTTTCTACCATTGAAAGCTGCTTTTTTACCCCCTTATCTTTGTCACCGTGTGACTCTTCATCAGCTGTTTATAAGCACTGGGAGACTGATAGAAACTGTGCAAACAGCACTTTTTTCAGCAAAGCAATCAAACTTTCATAACTGGTAGCGAAACTGATCATCCTACGCATGCGGGGGTCCCAACATGAGATTTCCCGGTCGGGAAATGGTTAAAAATTCTTGCTGCCACAGTGGCGAATTCACGGGTACCTACCTAAACAATAGAAAACTGACGGTCCAAAAAGTGAAAACACTGGGTCATAAACCAAGGACCACAACATTAAGATCCAAGCAAAATGCATATTAACTAGAAACACATTATTGTCAACATAAGGTTATATGTATGTGTATATGGTAAACTTATGTACATGTGGAAATGCAAATATGGATATGGATACACTATTGGGTGTATATAAAGAGATGCTGTTTGAGCCTGGGGGCCCCCTGGTGGTCGCATAGATCGCCTCTGGTCGGCTCCGCCCTCAGAACAACACTTTTGGGAGCAAACCAAGATGGTGGCACGTTGGTAAGTGACATCAGTCACAGAAAGAGGAAGCTGTTCGGTTTGTGTGCGGTGGGTGAGGTTGTCTGACCCTGTAGAAAAATGTGGACCAAAGGAGGCATTTGGATCAGATTTCAGCCCAAACAGGCACAAAATCCGCATTTGTTCACCTTTCGTAGGCCCTCCCTCAGCCCGTGGCTTAAAGTCAAAGAATTATTCAGTTACTATGTATTTTTTTTAAATTCCAGGCTAAAGTAATGCAGCATCATTTGCACCCACAATGCTCGCAGCCTCCCCTGCAGTCCCGGACATTTCCAGACACTCAGCAGTGGCCCAGGCCGTCCCTCTGTCCCAGTCCTGTACCCAACTGATGTGATTTCTAATTTCAGCTGAAAACAGCCTAATCCTGCTATGAGTGAACAGGACCCTCAGTGCTGTAAAATGCATGAGGAGAGGCAGCAGCCAGGCTTTCACAGGATACATCAGTGAGGGAGGGAGAGTGCTGACCTCAGTCAAACACTGCTGCAACAACTTTCTGGAGACCAACGTTTTTCTGTAACCTGTAGTTACATGAATGCTGACTGCTGCTGCATTATTACTGTAAACAAATGTGTTATTTACAACAGTGTTTGTATGATTTTAGCAAGAACATGGCCTCTGACTCACTCTCCACCCTGCTGATGATGCCTCTCCATAGTTATTGCTGAGTTGTGAAAGATTAACATGAAGGTATCTCTGCTGTTTGCCAGCAGCGAGTTATGTTCTTCTTAATATTATAAAATAATTCAACATATACCTGCATTCCATTCATTGCTTTATTTCAGAACATCTGCAGTTTCCCTTGGACAGACAGAAAATCTCCAACACGCTTTGAAAATGAGTACAGTGATTCTCTGGGTATGCTTTAGGCCAGGGGTGGGCAACTCCAGGCCTCGAGGGCCGGTGTCCTGCAGGTTTTAGATGTGTCTCTGCTTCAACACACCTGAGTCCAATATAGAAGTCATTAGCAGGACTCTGGAGAACTTGACTGCATACTGAGGAGGTAATTCAGCCATTTGATTCAGGTGTGTTGGATCAGGGACACGTCTAAAACCTGCAGGACACCGGACCTCGAGGCCTGGAATTGCCCACCCCTGCTTTAGGCTCTGAAAATTTGGACTCATGAAAATAGGCTTCAGAAGAGACACACAAGTCCACTGAGAAAAAATGGCCTCATAGAAAAAAAATGTTAGCGCTACCACTGCAGCCCTAACTATAAGCTTGATCATAAAGGAAAGTTTTAAGCCTAATCTTAAAAATAGAGAGGGTGTCTGTCTCCTGAATCCAAGCTGGGAGCTGGTTCCACAGAAGAGGGGCCTGAAAGCTGAAGGCTCTGCCTCCCATTCTACTCTGAAGTATCCGAGGAACCACAAGTAAGCCAGCAGTCTGAGAGAGAAGTGCTCTGTTGGGGTGATGTGGTACTATGAGCAGTGTTAATTCTGACAGCAAATTTTGATTTAGTTTTAGTCATAATTTAGTCATCTGAATAGTTTTAGTTTTAGTCGACGTATTATGGTAAGAATATATCGACTACAGCTACAGACGATTCAGTCGACTAAAATATAAAGGGTGTAAAATGTAAATGCTTTTTCTTCAGTTCCCTTGAATTAGTCATTATACAAACTTACACAAAATTAAACATTTATTAAAAGTTATGGAATATTGTTAATACTTGAAAGACCAATACACACACAAACATATTGAACAAACAACATCTTTATTTACCTGACCTTGTTTATTGAGCATAACAATAAAATACTGATGAGTAGGCCTGCTCTGCCTGAAAAATTCACAGGCTAGTTTGGCCTTCATGGGTTTAGACCAAATTTGTGCAACTGTGCGTTTGATTGGATGTTTTCCTAACTTGTCCCGCCCTGTCACAAAATTAAATCAGTTCTGATTGGTTGTCGTCCCCGCCAAGCATTTTCGTCTCTTTTTCATTTGTTGACGAAAGTGTCGATTAATTTCATCATCTTTTTTATCCTTTTAGGTAGTTTTTATCTAGTTATTGTCTTGTTTTCCTTATGAAAAAAAGGGTTGTTGAAGAAAACTATGACCAAAATAGTTTGTCAACAAAAATAACACTGACTATGAGGTCTTTGAGATAAGATGGGGCCTGATTATTCAAGACCTTGTATGTGAGGAGAAGGATTTTAAATTCTATTCTAGATTTAACAGGGAGCCAATGAAGAGAAGCCAATATGGGAGAAATCTGCTCTCTCTTTCTAGTCCCTGTCAGTACTCTAGCTGCAGCATTTTGGATCAGCTGAAGGCTTTTCAGGGAGCTTTTAGGACAGCCTGATAATAATGAATTACAATAGTCCAGCCTAGAAGTAATAAATGCATGAATGAGCTTTTCAGCATCACTCTGAGAAAGGATGTTTGAGACACTTGGCCTCAGTCCAGTCACTGAAAGGTTGCTGTGATTAAAACTGAGCTTAACTGAGTTCCAAAGTGATTTCTGTGGGCTGAATAACATTAGCATATTACAGTGCTTTTCCTACATGCAAAAAAAAATTCAGAGGAGAACCTCCAGAACTGTAATAACATTTCTGAGTCTTTGCTGAGTAACCCCCTCACTGCTCTTCCTCTACTTCCTGCTGCTCCCTTTAGGAGGCACCACAGTGGATCATCTGCCTCCAGCTCACCCTATCCCAGCACCCTACTCTGTCACACAGGGTCTCTCACACGGTCTGCTGGGGGGGCAGACTGGACGGGTAGGTGGTTCGGCATGTGGTCACAGCCCCCGTATGTGCTATAAAATGTGCTGCGATTTTATGTCATTGCGGTTGTACTGCGTGAATCTATGTCTAAATGTTTTTATCATAGTCTGATATTTGGGCCTTTTTTCCTTCATTCACACTGATCAGAGGACGGACTGAAGATTTTGCTGGCTTTGCCTCAAAACCAAGGACGTAGGAATGAGTTTACTATTGGGGGGGACACATATCGGAAACCTGACAGATCCATAAATACTCTGACCAAAGTATAAAAAAATGCTATATTGATCACGTGTCTATTGCAATACGTATTGCTATTGATTTATTGCCCAGCCCTAAGATGTATACATTACATCTCATACGCTGTCAACTCTGCTAACATCATCACCTGACCCTTACAGTAAAAGTCTTCATTTATTTTAAAACCTGACCTCGAGCCCTGCACCACCCTCTCTTTTGTGCTGCATTGCTGCTCCTAAACATACAAAATGGTTTCAGAGATGAGGCTCAGCTCCTGAACCTAAAGGTGGCTCATTTTAAACTAAACGAGAATAAAAATCCACTTATTGGTCACCATGGAGCAGCATTTCACCAACTCTAGTGGGGTACTGCACCTGGCAACCTAAACATAAACTAACCCATACTCTTATAAGTACTGTGGAAATAATGATTATTGAAAATTTATCATGGAAAAAAAAAATCAACCTGACATCAGTCCTCACCTGTTCTTTCTGGATCTACTATAATTAATATGGTTTTTAAAGCTGACCTCACACCTGAAGCTCCACCTGGCTCTCCTCTCTGAACCAGTTCTTCTCATGATCAAATTGTTTAGTTTTATATTTAAAAGTAATAACAGGCTAATACATATTTCACTAAACTAATTTAAGACCTCTTCTGAGCTTCTTCAGCCTCTCCACCTTTCATTGCCTCAGCCGAGTCATTACTCTCTGTACTACCATTCTCCTGATATCATTACACATATCTAATATACTGTCGTACATGTTGATAAACTATGCCGTGGTGTTAGGTGACTGTTACTCACACTGACATTACTCTTTTTAAAAAAACAAAGTAAGTCCTGCTGCTGTTTCAGCCTTTTCATTGGTGGTGGCATTGTGCTGAACAGTGTTAATTTTGACAGCAAATTTTGATTTAGTTTTAGTCATAATTTAGTCATCTGAATAATTTTAGTTTTAGTCAACAAAATTATCATAAGAATATAGTCGACTAAATCTACAGTCGATTTAGTCACTAAATTATAAAGGGTGTAAAATGTAAATGCTTTTTCTTCAGTTCCCTTGAATTAGTCATTATACACACTTACACAAAATTTAAAATTTATTCAAAGTTATGGAATATTATTAATAATATTAACATTAGCATTTCACCTGCTTCCCACACACCTGATCATTAACACCACCTTACTGAGATAATCCGAGCGTTTTACAGCAGGACGCTCTGAAAGGTACAGGGCAGTGTTCAGGACTAAGATTATAAAGGCTAATCCACCGCGGTGTGGAGATTTTCTCTAAACACAAACTGGGAAAAACACTTTACCCTGCATGACATTAAAATGCTGACCTTTGCATGGAGATCTGGGTGACTGGTTTGCAGATGTTTAAGATTTGTCGTGTTTTTACCCGAGATAGTCGCCCCACATGGTTTACACATCGTTTTGTTTGTCACAACGTCAAAGGACAAATGTGTCCACACATCGGCTCTTCTCTTTCTCCCTGCTGACATTGTTTACATCACTTAGTTCTATCGGAAGTAACGACCAATCACAGGCTAGTTTGGTCTTCCCGGGTTTAGAGCAAATTTGTGCAACTGTGCGTTTGATTGGATGTTTTCCTAACTTGTCCCGCCCTGTCACAAAATTAAATCATTTCTGATTGGATTTCGTCCCCGCCAAACATTTTCGTCTCGTTTTCATTTGTTGACAAAAGTGTCAGTTAATTTTATTATCGTTTTTATCATTTTAGGTAGTTTTTATTTAGTTATCGTCTCGTTATCGTCATGAAAAAAACGGTTCGTCGACGAAAAAAGGATTAAGATGACTGAATAAGATTTGGTTTCTATATGAAAGTAAACTGACAACAAGGCGTTATAAATGAGCCATATTCACGGCAACGACTCCTGCCACTGTCTCCGCCTCCCAAATACTCCCAAACACACTGTTCAGAGGGGGGGCGGGGGAGCGCAGTGACATGACGATATGTTGTGTATGTTGTGTATTTTTTTTACTCCGTAGTGTAATTTTTGGGTAGGACAGATGCGCCTGTCTCCAATATTGGGGGGGGGGGGGGGGGGGGGCATGCCCCCCCTGCCCCCCCCCCCGGTTCCTACGCCTATGCTCAAAACAAAATATTATTTATTAAAAAGTAGGTAAATTACTATATTTAGAGTTTTGGAAAAAAAGGCACCTCATTATTGCCTGTAAAATGAAATGACTAAAATTTACCATAAGATCCAGATAAATAAAAAAGCTCTTTTAAGTGTGTCCAGGCACATTTAGAGGGGTTTGCATCTGAACTCTTCATACTTCCATATTATTAAAAAAAAAAAACAACAAAAACTTCTGATTGTGCAGAGATAAACTCGTTGCTCTCATATAACATGTTATTGTTTCCTGTGATCATCATATCTATAATGAGAACTGCGCACAGCTCTCCATAACAACCATCAACAGAGAACATTAAGTGCAGGACTTGCACATCCCATCATTAAAAATAGTATCAATTTGAAAGGAAATTTGATATATCAAATGATAATATATTACTTAGGATACAGTATTAATTCTATATTACTTTACGGGAGGGTCTGGCCCTCACACTGTCAGCAGAGAAAAATTCTGGCCCTTGGACAGACGTAGTTGATGAGCCCCGATCTCCACCTGTGTCCATGCAGACACTGAGCTGATATATGCAGTCCTGTGAAATATACTCAACTTCGAGAATTCATCGTTTTGCTTTCAGCTTCAGGATGTTGGTTTTATTAAACGCTGAGCTCCACATCCTTCCGTTTGACAGCATCACAGTGCCACCTAGTGGCTCCCCGAGGTCAACCATCAGGCTGCTCAGAGTCATTAATGAGGACACGAATTAAAAGAGCTTTCAAAACCTTTATTGGAAAACACGTAGCAGCATTTCAAAAATATCATGTAGAGAAATTTTTGGGCCATTTGGGATAAAAATTTTATTAGTTAAATACAATCAACATTTAGCTTCTGAAGCCCAGTTGGTTCACCTGTCCATCAAGGTAGCCAAGCTACTGGTCCCCAAGCAGAACACGGCCACACTCAGCCCATTAAAACACACACACACACACACACACACACACACACACACACGCGCGCACACACACGCACACACACGCATGCACACACACACGCACGCACACACACCTTTATAGCAGCACATAGAGCCAAACACGACCCTAAGAATAGTTTTTGGGCACACGAGGCCACTAATAGAGTTAACCACACTCTCAGGTAGAGACTTTAAACATCCTCTCAGTTTGGCCTCTGCATAGAGAATAAAAACCACTAAAAGGCGTGGCTGGAATTAATGCGAGCTTTCAGGTGCACAGCTATTAAAAAGCATTAAAAAGTCTCCTGCTCATCAAACTGGAGCTTAAATGGGCTCCTGTGGCAGTGAAGTGTCTCCTCCCTGGGTTTCACTGCAGTCAGCACTGAGAAGCTCCCTGAAAGCAGAAAATACTGTTTCCCAAAAATGTTTCCCTCCCTCAGAATCAGTGTCAGCTCGTTTCTTGCAGCTGAAACAGAAAAATCGAACTCGCCGAGCTTTCATCCCATCATTTCAGCGCTCTGCTGCTGCGGGGATGGAGAACCCATGCTGGCTCTGATTTTAACCACCGCTGCCTCCCCCGGTCCAGCTCTTCGGTCTTCTCGCTGCTCAGGGGCGGAGTCAGAACCCCCGAGGGGACGGGGCAGCCGCCATGACGCTGCAGCTCCACTTCCTGGTAGGAGTAGGCCTTTTCCTGTAACACAGCAGGAACACTGCTGATCAGTCAGCACGGTGAAGGACAGGTGAAGAGAGAAAAACATTTTCATCCGTTTGGTCTGCTGAGTGTGTGTTTACTGAGTGATTCTCAGTAAACAGTAAACGTCTCAGGAAGGAGGAGTTTTAAAGTTCTGAATGTGTTTATTCCAGAGGTGATCCTCAGTTCTGTCTGTTTGCATTCAGGTTTGGTGATGACCTCCTGTCCTAACGTTTTGTTTTGGCTCTAACATCCATCCTTCTGTCAGAATTTAAAGGTGCTTTATCAATAAAGTTAGAAAACAACTGCAGTTTGCAGGTCAAACTCTGATTTTAGTTTGGAGATTTCATTCTTCTACCTACCAGCCACGTCATGTAGGGGGCGTGGGTCTGGATGTTGTGCATGTCGTCTGCAGGGATTCCCAGGAACGTTTTCATCGGCGAGCTGCCGACCTCTCGCAGCGCCATCGCGAACGGCACCATCCACCTCACGCACTCCTCCAACTCCGCCCTCTTCAGAGCTGCACAGACAGGAGGAGGAGGGACGAAGCGATGAGGCAGGAGTCACACCAGCAGGGACAGACGGGAAACACGAAAACGGATCTTACCCGACACATTTTCCACCAGCTCCAGGGAGGAGAAGTGAAAGAGCGCCGCAGCTGCAAGAACGCCGTTCGAGAACTCGAGGCAGCGCACGTCCAGCATGCACAGGTCCAACAACTGAAACCACACAGACCGTAATCAGAGCTCCTCAGGAGGAGGACAGAGCCACTACACTCAGACAGCAGAATAATGAGAGGAGCTCAGAAGCACCTCAGACTTCTGTGAGGGATGTTCATCCATCAGCAGAAAGAATAAATAAAGTGTTTATTTTGCAGCGCCTGATGGGCCCATCGGTCAGTAACACACAGAGCGAAGCAGACAGCGTACCTCTGCGATTTGTGTGAAGGTGGGCTGAGGGTATCTGGGGATGAGCAGCTGGGCCGTATCTTCCAGGTAGGCCACCTGCATGTACACATTGAGCCAGGAGACGGGAGTCTGCGGGCTGAGACTCCACTTCAGCTCCTGCATTAAAGAGAGGAGAAAAGTGCAACGTTAGAGAGAGCGACACCCCAAATGCAGCCACACGACCCCCCCCAGCACTTCTATTTAAATCTGTAGGCAACATTTCCCCGGCTCTGACTGAGGCACAGGTTGAGGTTTCTGTATCCAAGGATTCACCATCACAAACCATCTGCATGATGGTGACCCTCCAGCTCTGTTTTTATTTGGTTCCTTCTCAACACACAAGTTTGAAGATATTCAGTGACGGATCCATCAGAGCACGGTCAGCACTGACTGAGCAGACCACAGCAAAGCATCAGCAGAGACGAGCGGACGCCTGAGGGATGCGGGGAAACCGTCGGCAGAAGCGATGGAGAAGCTGCTGCTGGTCTGCTTCAGCCCTCAGTCTGAACGCGATGCCAACACGGTGCCGCGACCTCAGCCGGCTCCGAAGCACAGACACAAAGATGTGGGAGGCCCTGAAAGGAGACCGACCGCCCTGGAAATTCATCTTTCACTGTTTCCTCTTCTGGAAGTCAGGGAATTTTTTTTGATTGGAGGTCTCAAATCAGGTCTGCACTTAACCAGTTCAGACATTTTCACATTTTAGTCTCCAACATAAAATACTTCTCTGGGACCCGTAGAAGCATCAGAGAAGACGCTGAACAACAAGCAGCTAAATGAGCCGACAGAGCACCGTTATGGTGATCATGGGAACTCCTGAGTCAGTTTCAGGAACCAGGGCGCTGCCAGCAGTTTTTTGCTGTGGAGCATAAAAAGGCACAGACGCTGCAGATGTGCCTTCACCTGACAAACCAAAGGAGAACTGATGATGGGTCAGAGAGGTCGTTTCTCACAGATGAGAACACAGGTGTGCTGTGAAATTTGAACTCTTTGTTGCTCCTCTAATGACGTCACATGTGATGCTGCTGCCTGAGTTTGTGTACAGGTGAAGGTTAAGGCTGATGCATCATGTTCTTTACCTTCATGATGATGATTTCCATGGTGAGAATCTGGTCTTCTGTGCAGGCTTCATCTGTGACGTAGGCAAACTGGTGGACTTTAGGAGGATACATCTCCTGGGAGAGAAGCATTTGAAGCAACAGATAAAGAACAGTGCAGAACCACTAAGCTGAAGCACTGACTGAAGAGTCCCGGCCTCCTTACCTCAACTTTAGCAGCGATGAACAGGCAGGTGATGCCGATGAGCTGCAGCATGGATTTGAGGACGTTCTTCTGGGTGGCCATGAAGCGATCAAAGTAGTCCTGGGCGAGGTGGTACGTCTCCCTGTGCAGCTTGTAGACCTCGCTCACCTGCAAGACACACACAGAGCATCACTGCACTCACAGCTGGAGGCGAAGAGGACTCGACTCAGGGATCCTACGGCTGCGAGCTGTGTGGTTTTTTTTTTTCCCCCTAAATATGCAACACAAACGCCTCCTCATGAGGATCTGACCTCAGAGGGGTCGACAAGTCCATCTGGTCAGAAACGAGAGCAAACAAAGACGATTTCAGTGTCTGTTCCAGTGCGGTGATTCCCATCGTGCCATCATTGAAGAGAATTTTCACTGTGTTTTTGCTTCCTGTGTCAAGAAGACGACACATGTGACCTCAAAACATGTTAAATAAACTCGTATTTACACGTCTCATCGCACTCAGACACTTCAGTGGGCACGTCAGGGCAGCAACTTCCCCACAGACCCTCAGACATGCAGACCGGAGAAGCCGAGATCGAACACTTTACCACCTGAGACACGGCCGTTTGGTAAATTATTTAAAAATTTAAACTGCACTGGCTGACAAAGTGATTCATGAAATCCTGCCTCGCCTGGTTTCTGACACAGGATCTGCAGGATCCTGACTGTCTGCTGTCGTCTACAGTAAAACCTGCCAGTCTGAAGCTAAACGGTAACTTAATACTAAGATTACAGGAGCGGGTTTAGCCAACAAGCTCACCGACGTCTAACGTAAGGTCACAGAAAGGTCACGGTGACGCCAAATGAGTCGCTAAATCAGTAACAATAAAACAAATCTTAATTCAAACTTATTTTAAACACCTGTTTCATCATCGGCTAAAAAATCCAATCCTGACAACTTTTTCTTAAATGGAAAAATGCCGATCCATCAGCAGCTGCTAACGGAAAGCAGGAGATCCGAATGAAGCACAGTTCTGGTGGTGCAGTGCTCACTGAGAGTCGGTACGGCGTGTTTTAGGAGACTGATCTGTCCTACAGGTTAAGGTGACCCTTTTTATTCATGAGTCAAATATATGTCAGCTGTTATCAGCTGTTCAAAGAGCTGAAAGATAACAAAAATCAAGTACCCCACAGGTGCAGGTTTAAACTGATCATTTGTCTATAAAATATTATAAAATCTGCTCCCAGCCTAAGGAGATCTATTGGGAGAGCTGCTTTTTTCCCAGTTCACCCTCATATAGAACAAGATCATTAAATGCTGACGTATGACGTGACTGAACCAGCAAACATTTGGAGATTTTGGCGCTGAAGGAGAGAATGAGCACAGACCTCCATGAGCCAGTCTAGGAGGATGGCCCTCATCTTGGGCTCCAGATGTGGATGTTTCTCCATCATGCGGATGTCTCTGGTGTAGGTCTTATCCTTCTCCAGCATGTTGTTCCACACCACATCCTTACTGGCCCAGCTGACAGGCAGACACAGAATAAGTATTAGTAATAGTCTCCACAGGGATTCACGCAGCTGCACAGCTGCTCTGCTTACACTTCCTGATTCAAGTGTAATAATAGGTGCAGGTGGGGGACAAATTAAAGGAAAATTCAGGCGCCGCATCTGTGATTTAACCTGGAGGGCGGAGCAGCTTCCCATGATGGAGGACTGTGCTGTCTAACATCACTGAGTCACTCACCAGAGCGTGGGCAGCGGTGCGCAGTGCACCGGCGTCACGCATGTGCTGTTGACGCTGTAGTGCGGGAGGCCGGCGCTGATCAGGGAGACGGGGGGGCACTCCTCCCGCTCAGGTGTGGGGGTCCACCTGTGCGGACTCACGGGTTCAGCATCGGGACTCCAGCCCAGCTTCACAGGAAAACAGGAAGAGCTCGGTTAAGGTCACGGTCAAGACTGAAGGACCGAGTTTACAGAGCACAGAGGAAATCATCTCAGAAGGAAACGCCTGGAAGATCCCTCAGATTTGACTCACTGCTGATAATTAGACCCACCTCACACTCACACTGCTTCTTCTTTGTCATCTCTGCTACCTCCTCATCCAGGTCCTGTAAAAACTGAGGGACAAAGAGAGAAGATCACTTCACACAGCACAGTTTGATGTGAGGAACCTTTAATGTCTGTATTAAACAAATGTGTAGGACTGCTTTCTTCTATCTGATCAAAATCTGAACCCTCCTGTCTCAGAGTGATGCTGAAAACTGGTTCTTATTTAAAGGCTGGAACTCCTTATTTCAGCTATCAGGCCCCACTCTGTGGAACCAGCTGGAGTTCAGGAGACACTCTCTCTACTTTTAAAATTAGACTTGAAACTTTCTGGTTTGATAAAGCTAACAGTTGGGGCTGGATCAGGTCACCTCGTTATGGTGCTGTCCACCTGCTGAACATGGTGGCATGAACCATTTCCTGGTGGAAACTCTGAGAAGAAGAAACGGTCCCAATTCTTTCTTTGGGGATACGATGATGTGCTAGCTGTTGGACAGCTACAGAGCTAGGCTAATGCCAGCACAGGGAGGATGGAGGATGAGGGTGAAACTGCTCTCAGTAAAGCTGAGGGCCCCTGATGGGCGGAGACAAACGCCATCATGTGGCAGGAAGAAGATGCTGAAAACAGACCAAACTTCAGTCTGAGACAGGGGTCCTCACATCCAGGCCTCGAGGGCCCCTGTCCTGCAGGTTTTAGATGTGTCCCTGATCCAACACACCTGAGTCAAATGGCTGAATTACCTCCTCAGTATGCAGTCAGGTTCTCCAGAGTCCTGCTAATGACTTCTATATTTGACTCAGGTGTGTTGGATCAGGGACACATCTAAAACCTGCAGGACAGGGGCCCTCGAGGCCTGGAGTTGCCCACCCCTGGTCTAAGATGATCCATCTACAGCAGGAGGTTAGTCATTAACACGCTGCTGCTGGTTTGGGTGAAAGTCTTGACCCTCAGCTTCGTGTGAACACAGAGGGCCTCCTCTCTGGGGTGTGTGCGGACACCGTGAGCCCGTGGGCTGTAGTTACACTGTGGGCTTTTCAGGACTGAGCTTACAAACGTGTTTCCGATGAAGGGTGCTGATGAAACACTGGCGAACGACCGCGGATTCATAAAAACAGGCACGTTAAAAAGAAGAGCGCTCCTCCAGCGCAGGCCACACTCAGCAGGAAACAGGAGGACAGACTTCCCATGATGCACTGAGCTCGTGTGTGTGTGTGTGTGTGTGTGTGTGTCCTTGTGTGCTCTCCCCTGTGTTTGTGGTTTCTCAGATGGCTTTCCCTCCCTGAGTCTGGTTCTGTGTGAGGACACTTCCTGTTAATAGGGAGTCCCCCCCCCCAGTGTCGCTGTCAAATATTGTGTTACTGTACGAAGCTGGAGACAGCTGCTGCTGTGTAAATACACTGATGTGGAGGATGACCCCTGACCTGATGCTCTTTATAATAAAGGACATTAATAACAGCCCTGCAGCAGCAGCGTTATCGGCTGTGTGTGCGCCTGCAGTGATGGATGGTGGTGTGTGTTTGGCCCAGTTGGAGCCCTTCTGTCAGCCTTTCAGGACACTCACAATAGCGACATCTGCCTTCCTCTTCCTCGGTCGGACTGTGGTGTGTTTGGGGGCCTCAGGAGTAGCAGACTTCGCTTCTGTCTCTTCCCTAAAACAACCAGATTAAACAGCAGCTGTTAGTCGGTCCCTTCAGCCCGAAACATGCCAGATAAACCCGGGTTAACACGATTAACTGTTCACATAAAGTCCAGAGAGCGCAGGCTAGTTAGCCCGTTAGGCTAAAGCGCCTGAGCGCCTGTTTCTTCGGCTCCGGGGGGTCAAACTCACCTTTTTCCCCTCATTATACTCCGAGGGCTGAAGTGTCTGTGCGAGCAAACCTGACGACGAGAAACAAGTTTAAATGAGACTTACAGAGGTTTAAAAACTCAGATTTAAAGCAGTCCCAACCCCCACTCTGCGCCTCCCTCCTTCTGACAAAGCCCGACAGAGCTTGGCGCGGACAGCGGGGCGGCAGGCCGGGTTTAAAGTCCCCAAAAAGCCCCAAACAGCCACAGACAGCCGGCAAACCGCTCCGAGACCAACATCACACCGGGTTGGACCTGTCTGAGCTGCCTACGGGTCATCTCACAGAGGAACCGCGTTATTTCTGCGGACTTTGGGCAGCAGGCTGCGCATAATGGCCGCCTAATGTGCACACGGAGCGAACAAACAGCGAACAATCAGAAACTTCAAACCCGCAGAAAGTCCGGATTAAAGCCTGCAGCAGGCAAACCGCCTCTGCTTACACTTCCAGACCACTCCGAGGCTGGACTCACCTCAAGGTCCTCGCTTGAAGTTCACTCTCCTCCGGTCCAAACAAAGCTTTAAAGCTGCAGACCTGCCGCTCCAGGTGCTCCTCAGCAGCTTCCAGGTGTCCTTGCTGCTCCTGTCCTCTTCAGGTGCTCTCTCTGCCTCGCTGTCCCGGGTTTCTGCGTTTAGGCCGGGCTAACACCTCCGAGCTGGCGCCTTGCAGAGAACAGATGAACTCCACGTCAGGAGGCGTAGGTTTCACTTGGCGCTAAATCTCCACCCTCTGCGCGTCTTTACTCCCGCGCCTCAGCTCCTCTCAGCTCAGCTGCTCACCTGTGGAGGCCACGCGGCAGATATATCCGTGGAAATATGCTGAGATGGTCCTGGGAGTGAAGAAAAGGTGAGCTTTTAGTTTTGCCGGTAAAAATGGGGGCGTGGCTGGCGCGCTGACAGCTGAAGGGGCGGAGCTTCACAGGCAGGAAGTGCTCGGGCACCGCGTGGCCTGTGTGCCAGATGTAAACAAAGGCAGAAGTGCTGCGGAGAGACGCCAAAAAAACGCAAACCGTGCAGAGTAACCTGCAGAAGGTGAGTGTTCAGGGTCAGTGAACGCCGTGTTTAGCCTCCAGTGTCTGTCACCGGGGATCAGCCCGTTATTCAGCGGGAAAAGGAAGCGCGTCAGCCGGCAGAGCTCCCGCGGAGCCGCCGCTTCCCATATGTCCTCTGCGGGCTACCATATCCGCTCCTGTCCCCGTCCACAGCGACCCGAACGGTCCAGAATCACGTGCTGTCTCCTTTCCTCACCTGTGCTCAGCGTGCTGAGGTGGAGGAAGAATGGGAATCCGCATTTGATGTGGGGAAATCTGACTGTGTGACTGCTGGTCACGTGTTAAAACTTCCTCACCCCAGTTCTGACTGCAGGCTGAAGAAAACATGGCTCGTTAACTCAAAGGGAAAAGCAGCCCGTGAGGGAGTGATTATCCCATCAGTTCCTCTTTGAATCAGGCCCACTGTGGCTGACATTCAAAATCTACAACACAGCAATGGGCTGAACACTCAGCTCATTCTGATCATCTTAACAGAACGTGACATCTTTATTTAGAGAGTTTTATATGTAGACTCTTCAGGTTCAGGGTAACCGCAGGAATCCGATTTTACCAGCAGCAGTTTTCTTTCTTTTCACAGCAGCAGGCGCCTCAAGGCTGCTTCAGTGGAAATCACTCAGTTACTGAACACTTCCACGATGATCCGTGTGTCTCTCTGAGCTGTGGGACGGCATTGTCTCCACTCCATCATAAAGTATGCTCCAGTGTCTGCTGAAGGAGGTAATAAGGGAAGCACTGAAGCAGCTTTCCTTGTTATTTAGAGAGTTCAGCCAGCTCTGATTATAGGACGAGAAATGGAGTAGGGGTAATCCTGAATAAGAGTGTGAACAGGTGAAGAGAGGGTCAGACAGGATCATGAGTCTGAAGGGGGGATGCTGAATGTTTTCAGTGTGTATACCCTGCAGGTTGGATGTCAGTAAGCTGGATGAAGTGGTAGAGTATATCAGAGGAGTGGTGATTGTAGCAGACTTCAGTGGACATGTAGATGAAGGGAACAGAGGTGATGAGCGAGGTGGTGGTGGATTTTGTGAAAAGGATGGAAATGGCTGTGGTGAACACATTCTTTAAGAAGAGGGGGAACATAGGGTGGTATAAAAGAATGGAGGAAGGTATGGACTACATCTTATGCAGAAGGTGCAATCTGAAAGAGAGAAGACTTCAAGGTGGAGTCAGGGGAGGATGCAGCTCGGCAGCATCAGATGGTAGTCTGCAGGATGACTTTGGACATCAAGAAGAAGAAGCAGCTGAAGGCAGATGTGAGGATTGAATGGTGGAAGCTGAAGAAGGAAGAATGTTGCTCAGAGTTCAGGGAGGAGCTGAGACCGGCTCTGGGTGGTAGGGAAGAGTCACCAGATGATTGGGAAAGGACAGCTGAAGGGCTGAGGGAACCTGCCAAGAAGGTGTTTGGGGTGTCCTCTGGACAGAGGAAAGAGGACAAGGAGACTTAGTGATGGAACCAAAGAGGTGAAGAAGAGAGTGCAGGCAGGGTGGAATGGGTGGAGGCGAGTGTCAGGGGTGATCTGTGGCAGAAGGAGAAGGAGGTTTACAGGATGGTAGTGAGACGCAAAGACAGGAGGCCGAGCTGGAGGTGGCAGAGCTGAGGTGAGCAGGATGGACATACATCAGAGGGACAGCTCAGGCTGAGCAGTTTGGAAACAAAGTTAGAGAAGCAAGGACGACTTCAGTGGAGCTTCATGATGTAGTGAAGGAGGACGTGCAGAGGGTTATGTGGCAGAGGAGGATGCTGGGACAGGGCGAGATGTAGGCCGGTGATCTGCTGCGGTGACCCCTAAAGGGAGCAGCTGAGAGAAGAAGAAGCCAGCTGCAGGCTGAAGTTACCAACTCTGTAAGAAAAAAGGACTATTAGAGCCAGTGCCCCTCTGTCAGTGGGACCTCGCCACATGATGAGACAGTGTGCCACATTTTTCCTGGCTCTAGTTTACAGGAGGAACGATGCATTTGATTGAGTGACGTCTGTGAGTTTCCTGCAGTCACCACAAAGCTTCAAGGTTTTGGTGCAATATGATGAAAAGGATGGCAGGAAGCTTCCAATAACTGGGTGAAAGTGGTGGAAGGGGAGTTTTCTTCATGTTTTTGTGACTCTCAGTGGAAACCTGGAGCTCCTGTTGATGCATCAGCACTGAAACCAGGATGAATGGCAGACCAACAGCAGCAGAAGCAAAAGGTAGTAAGAGCTTTAATGGGGTAAAAAGGAGAATCCACTAAGCTTTAGTTTCTTTTCATGGTTCGTGTTTGGAGAGCATAAAAGTTTGGTCCTTTATATAAATGTGCGTCTGTGCGCTGGGGTCGGTCTGCTCGCCCGGATCTCCAACCAGGAAACCTTTTTTGGTCATAAACAAACTTGTTTGACAGCTGAATGTGTTTTATTTTAATCTAATCAGAATGAAATTGTGCGTGGTCTAAAAGTGCATTTTTTTTTTGTTTGGTTAACAGAAACAAGTTGACCTTTGGTCAGTCACATGACCTAACTCCTGAGAAAGACACAGCACACGTTTCGTTCTGTGGTGTGTGGCAGAAACGGGAGGATGAAGTTTCTGGAGCTGTTTGGACGTCTAAAATCTGTCGTTATAGGAATGATTCACGTTAAAGCGTTACCAGGTAAAGCCCGTCTGTGTCCTCCAGGTTCAGGTGTAAAATGTTGCAGATGTTAGTTCAGTATAAGAGCACAAATGTTTGCAAAGAATATGTAAAGTGTCAGAAACAGTTTGATGCATGAGGTAAAGTTGTTGTTGTCAGTGCTGTTGGATGTTCTTTATCTCCTCTGGAGGGAGCGTGGGTCATTCTGCTGCTGCGTCTGAATGAAGTTCACCTGCTTCACTGCGACCGTGCAACATATTTCATTAACAACATGCCATATTTTGTAGGGATGGTGGAAAAAATTGATACAGCATAGTATCGCGATATTTTGAATTGTGATATTGTATCGATAGAGGCACACCAAATATTGATGTTTTATTAAATAAATTAAAATTCTCTGGGAATACTTGAGGGCTCGTGTCATGCACCGCCATCCTGAGGTAACGAGCTGAGCAAACATTAAATCGGCTCAACCGTAAAAACAATCCAAACTGTTCACTTAGTTTGATAAAGCTGCCTCCTAATGGCTCAGTAGGACAGCAACCTCCAAAAAAACTATGGTGATTGTATTGAATTTATTCACAGTGTGTGTGTGTGTGTGTGTGTGTGTGTGTGTGTGTTAGGTAGGTGGAGAAAGTGCTTGTATGAATGTGTGTGAATGAGGCGTGCTGTATGAAGAGCTTTGAGTGCTCATGTAAAGCCCGTTTAGCCTTTATGAATGCAGACAGATTGGTGATGTCCTGCCATCAGTCTGAATGAGTCTTTGACTCGACTGTATTCTGGTTATACTCCTATAGGTGCTGAGCACAGATGTAATAATGTGACAGCAGATATGTGATTTTGGACAGTTTAACTCAGTTAATTGCTGTGATATCAGAAACAGATTGCCAGCTTGAACCCATTCAATCACAAACTGATATCAGACTGATAGAAGATTGATAGCAGACTGATATGGTAAATGGACTGGTTCTTATATAGCTGTTTCTACTCTAGCTGAGCACTCAAAGTGCTTATACAACACGTTTGCATTCACACATTCACACACACGCTCTTCCTTCTACAGCTAAGTGTTTTCTATCTGACATTCATACTCCGACAGTTGTATCGGAGACCAACTTGAGGCCCAAGGATACTTTAGCATGCAGACTGGAGCAGCTAGGAATTGAACTGCCAACTTTCTGATTAGTAGATGACCTGCTCTACCTCCTGAGCCACAGCCACCTTGAATATAGCAGACTGACTCTGTCCTACGCTGACATTTATGGCAGGACAGCATTGGTATGCTTGACAGTCTCATTTCTGCAGCAGTAAAATAAGTGAAGTGAGATCACTTTATCTTGGACAGAGTTTAACTTTGAGGACCAAAAAAGCTGATAAATCACAAATATGTTATTGCAGTACTCAGCGTAATGAAAACTGTTAAAAATAATAATAATATCATATTGTGAGTGAAGTATTGTGAGATTATGATATCATGGGGTGTCTGGTGATTCCCACCTTTATCATTCAGCTGCGCGTGCTGCGCTCAGCAAGAAATAATGAAAAACTGTAAAACTGTTACAGCTCACTTCAGTGTTTTTGCCTTCATTGATTTGTTATGAATTTATAAATTTCACAAACGTCTCTGTGAGCAGCAACAAACGGGCTCAAACCAAGATGTGCTGATCTGTGGATGCATCCCATAAATGAGAGCAAACAGAGCTAACTCACCTGGAGAGGCAGGTGGGAAAGCTGGAGTCAGTGACATTCTCTCTGTTTGTCCTTTACATGCTACAAGTCAAAGTTCAGATCACCTCACACACAAAATTAGACTTTGCCTCATATTTAGTTTGCCTGTGTGTGGTCAGCCTATCACAGGACCCTTATTTAACCAGGACAGCGTGACTCCAGGTTAAAGCTCCCTTTTACACAGTGTCCTGGCTGAGACAGACAGCAGTACAGTCAACACATGCAACACAGCAAAAATACACAAAATAAGTATGCCAGTGTATACTTTATACTTTAATGCCACTGAAGCACTGACGTTGATACATTTTACCCATCAGGAAAAGTCACTGTCTTGGGCCAAAAAACAGAGGTAGTAATATTCAGGAGCAGCCAGGCTGTTTAAAATCAGCTGAACTTCATTCAGCGAGAGGTTGAGTCGATTTTCAGCTGATTTCCAGAGGAAGGAGATTCAAATCAAAGCCCTGGTTTTAAATTCAGAGCTTTTGGAAAACAGTCTTGGGACCAAAGACAGTAACTTCCCACACTTTTCTGATGAGTGTATGTCAGTAAGTGAGATGGGAGCAGACCGAGAATAGCCTTATAAAATGGATGAAACAGTGTTTACGACAGGACAGCTCAGGGAGAGCTTTAAGGTTTGTGATGACTCTCAGTGCTCCACGATGAATCCAGTCTAATGATATTTCAATAAGGAGAGATCACTGGGAGAAATTGAACAAGATTTATTGATAATACAAACAGCTGTTTGGCGATTAGACTCTGATGGCCCAGCGAAGCTGAAGGGAACAGGGATTAGGCAGGACCCCCGGAGTCTAGATGGTGGTGGTGGTGGAGACTAAGATGGAGGCTTGTGTGGTGGAGGGGAGGGGGTTGCATGAATGAATCTGGAAGGGAGAGTGAGAGGTAAGCAGTGATATTTAAAGCACACCGAGCGGAGGCTGATTGGCTCAAGGAAAGCAGGCAGAAAGATGATTGGACTGGAAGCAGTGAGGTCATCATTGAGTTTGACAGTGTGGGAAAGTGGAGGCGATGACAGAGAAATGCAAAACACCAGGGAAAGAGAGCGGCTGAGTGATTTCAGAGCTTCCTAACTTACACCTAAGCTTCAAAATAACCTGATGCTAACAGTACTCAGTTTCACTCGATTAAAAATGCTGAGTATTTGTACTCAGATACTGACTCAGAGTCCGGGACTGTAGTGATTCAGTGTTTTGTTATTTTTCAGTACCAGTAGGAAGAAAGTACAGCCTCTGTCATTTCTCAGGTTATCAGGACATAATAGAAACGATCGAGTCCTTAAAATGATTTAAATACAGCCTCAGTTTCCACCATCTGTTTAACAAAACCTGAGCTAAAAAGCAGAAGCAGTGTGTGAAAGCTGAGTCCACCCCGATTCACCTTCCTCACAGTGTAGCTTCAGGTCAGTGAGGTTTGCAGCATTCGTTCATGCACAGCTCTCTGAAGGCCCCCCCACAGCATTCAGTCAGGCTGAGGTCTGGACTCTGAGCTGCAGCACCTTCATTCTTTTCTCCTTCAGCCATTCTGTTGGAGATTTGCTGCTGTGTTTGGATCATCGTCCTGTTGATGACCCAGTTTGGTCCCAGCTTCAGCTGTGGGACAGACGGCCTCACATGTGACTCTGAATACTTTGGTCCACTCAGTGACTGCAAGGAGCCCAGATCTTCAGCCCTCCTCCACCGTGCTGACAGCTGCTCTGAGGTGTTTGTGCTGATGTGCTGCGTTTGGTTTCCTCCTAACGTGCTGCTGTGCATGATGGACAAACATCTGCACTTTGGTCTGTTTGTTGCAGAGGACTCAGAAGTTTTGTGGTTTGTTCAGGTGCAGCTTCACAAACCCGAGTACTGCTGCCATGTTCTTTTAGAGAAGAGTCTTTCTCCTGCAGCCCTTCCAAACAGCCATACTTGTTCAGACTTTTTCTGATTGTACTGTCATGAACTTTGACCTTTAGACAGATACTTTATTGATCCCGAAGGAAATTAGAGCATCCAGCAGATTAATACGCACAATAAATAGATTACAATCAATGGAGGTATAAATTATAAAAACTATACTAAGCTGTACAGAGGATTAGTGCTCTGAAAACAAAACAAAACAAAGGATACAAGGATATGGATGAGTCCAGTAGTGCAATATCCAAAAGTGCAGTAATAATGATGATTGTATGTTATCGTTAAAGAGTCTGATGCTCTTGGAACAAATGATTTCTTGAGTCTGTTGAGCTGTTGTGTGGGAGCAGCCTTCCACTGAACACTCTCCTCTGGTTCATTATACTGGTGTGTAATGGGTGACTGTCATTGTCCATGATAGAGAGCAGTTTGTCCTTCTCTCTGCCACTGTAGTCAGAGAGTCCAGCTCCACTCCGACCTCTGACCCCGCCTGCGTGACCAACTTATCTAGCCTCAGCACGTCTCTCTTCCTGATGCTGCCTCCCCAGCACTCCACCGCATGTCGATTGGTAGAACATCTGCAGTTGTTTAACATGCTAACTGTGGCCTGTAGACTCTGAGATGGAGCTATTGGGTTTTCTGCAGTTCCTCTGAGCCTTGCATGCTCTGAGCTTGGGATGAATCCCACTCCTGGGGAGATTGTCAGCTGTCTTGAGTGTTTTCCACCTGTGAATGATCTTTCTCACTGTGGAATGATGGACTGCAGATTGTTTGGCCTTCCAGCTCTTCCCAGACTGATGGGAGATAACAGTTGGTTCTCCAAGATCATTGCTGATATTTCCTCTTTGACGCTGTGTTAACGCACACCTGAATGCTCCAGACCTGCAGACTGCATTCATTAGCAGCACCTGGCTTCTACGTACCCTCTGAATAGCAATAGTACTTAATATTTTCAGACACTGCTTCTGGATTTTTTGGTTTAGCTTTTGTTAAATAATTACACGTGTAATATGTTGTTGTTCATCTGAGGTTATAATTACCTGATTTTAAAGACCTGCTGAGGACCAGATGATTTTTGTTGTGTCCTGAGATGTAAAATTGACAGTGTGAACTCGTGACTGTAAACCACAGTACTGTATTAATAGCTGCTTACAGCTGACAGAGAGCCTGAGCAGCAGTAGGTGCAGAGCAGTATATCACTATGTCATCAGCAAAGAATGAAAGTTGCACGTGTAATCATGTACATAAAGAATAATTTAACACTCGTGGAGTGCCTGGATAACATGCAGTTAACATCCAGTTCTCCTAAAAGCAATGGCTGAGCAACTGTAAAGTGATGAAGTATTAATACATGAGGTACTGATAAATCTGCTTTTAGTGCTGGGATTATAGCAGCATGAGAAGATGCACTTTTTGCCCCTCAGTCTAAAAAGGCTGATGAGGTGATGTCGTCACGCCGCCGGGCGTGAACGCGATAACTCGAGAACGATGTGACCTCGGATGCATCTACTAAAAATCTCAGGCAGATTAGTTCTTACCATAATAATACAGATCTCAATTCAATTTTATTTATATTTATGTATATATTTATATATATATTTATTTATATAGCACCAAATCACAACAAACAGTCGCGCTTTATGTTGTAGGTAAGACCCTACAGACAGATCGCAGTGACAGTATTCTCAGTGGTTTATATGATTTTAGCATTTCTCATTCCTGGTTCATACTCAGCCATTTGCTTTTGAATTGATGTGGTGAATAAAGGCACTGATGCTCAGATGCACCCATTAAGATCTACTGAGACCTGTAATTATGGTTTCATGTGCTTCAGGGGATTCGTGCCACCTAAAGGAGTTTTTTTTTATTAAACTCTTTATCCAGTTAAAGGTGTTGCTGATTTAAAAAACCTCATTTTTAAGATGGCAGCAGATGTAAAAATTACAAACTCAGATACAGCTTGGACAGAAAGTTTTGATTTAAATGATAAATAATGATCCATATTAATGCCTACATACTTGAATGTTGAGGTTGCTCTGTGCGTTTGGAGCTCTCATTGGTGCTGCTATTTCAGACTTTATGTAACAAGCTCCTCCTCTTCCTCAGGTAGCCCCCTAGGCTGTTTGAAAATGTCTGAAATCAGTGAGGCGGCGTGCCGGGAGGCAGCGATCTACAGAGATGCGGGGGTTGTACGTTTGTGCACATTGTTTAAATTCCTCACACCTCTGTGGTCTGCACAGGCTTGGGCCTAACCATCACCTCTAAACCCGTCTTTCAGGATGGAGTGATCGTTGAAAACATGCACGACGTGCCTTACTCTCTGAGCGTGGGCCCTGAGGTGTGCGCCTGCATGACCGCAGTCTGCACCGCCGTGAGGAGCGTCTGTCCCTCCCTGCCGGTCGGAGTGCAGATACTGACTGCAGCCAACCAGCAGGCTCTGGCTGTGGCTCTGGCCTCAGGTTCAGTCATTCATTCAGTTCATGTTGATGTGTTTGAAAAGATGCAGGAAACCTGCTGCTGAAGCTTTCAGAGCACGAGTGAGTTTGGTCAGCCACGTGTAGCGGTCAGCACTGTGACGTCGCTGTGTGCTTACAGGTCTGGATTTCATCAGGGCCGAAGGTTTCGTCTTTTCTCACGTGGCGGACGAAGGCCTCCTGAACGCCTGCGCCGGGGACTTGCTGAGGTACCGCAAACAGATTGGAGCTGAGCATGTGCAGATCTTCACCGACATCAAGAAGAAGCACAGGTGAGGTCACCAGCTGTACCGTTAGTAAAGAAGGAGCAACCCAGTGATGCAGGCAGATCTGACTCACTTCCTGGTTCATGTAGAGTTAAAATGCTGACATCTCCCAGCTGTTTACTTCAGCTAATGAACACAGAGAGGCTCAAAAGGACTCTGGCAGGCTCAGCGGGCAGCTTTGAATCCAGCAGGAGAGCATCAGCAGAACCAGGAGAGGCTCATAAACCAGAGAAGCTGCTCTGTGGAAACCTCTAATGTAAGGACGGAGGTGCGGACAAAGCTGCTCTCACTTGAGTGAAAGTGATGAAGGTGAAGCTGGTGATGATCCGCTGTGCTGCTGCTCAGTGGGGCAGAGGAAGTCTGTTACGGGGGCACAGGTGCAGCGCAGCGTCTAACCGCGCACACGTGACCGGATCGTATGTTTTGAGGTTTCTTTTTTTACTGCACACATGCTTCAGAAGGCCGCCGTTTCTTCAAAATCATTTAACCTTTAACCTTTGATTAAACAGGAGCCCATCAGCGAGTCCTTCTGTTAAGAACAAGTTCTTTGGCTGCCTGGGATAGACACTATATTCTTATGATTTTCTTCTGCCTTGAATTTGGTTCTTTTTTTCCTTCTCATGTACATTATTAATTTATGTACTTTGAAATGTTCCTGTATTATAAATACGGATTGCCACAAATGGAGTGAACTTTGAACAAATAAAGCACGTGTCTGTGGAGGTGCAGTCATCAGAGGCTTCTTCACTTCCATAAACTGATGGAGAGTCCCAGGTATTTCACCCCTGGGGGAGTGGTCCTGTAATCACGAGTCCTTGAAGGTCACATGAGCCAAATGGTGTATTCAGATAGTTGAAGAAAAATAAAAACCTCCCAGCTCCTTTCCCTAGCCACCTTTCTTTGACCTTGATGGAAAACCTCATGAGGTGAAGGAGAAAGGAGACTCGGGCAAGGAGAAGCACACCGACTGTCTGCCTAACATCATGCTGAATGAATGCCGTTCTAGAGCATCCACTTCAGCTGGAAGCAGCAAAGTCTGGTAGCTCTGATCTTTACTCCAACTTTATTTTTGTTGTATGTTTATCTTTTTGTTGTTTTTGTCAAGTACTGATGTGAGGAGAAGAGTCTACTCGAGCTTTTTGCATTGAAATGGAGCAAATGTGGAAGATCCCGCCCTATTCCACCTGGAGATAAAGAGGTGTCTTTGTGGTTGCTGTGCTGGTGCAAAGGTGAAGGCTTGGAAGTGGAGGAGATATAAGCTTTCTGCCAACAGGCATCATGGGAAATGTCCACTCTCTGCTCAATGACAGTGATGAGCTGGAGATATGAGTATGAGACCACATTACGTACCAGGGGCATTCAGTCATATCATGAAATTACTTGTGTACATCCCAGAAAAGGCAACAGCTGAAGTTCCATGTGAAGTTCTCAGTGAAACTGTAGCTAGGATACAGACTAAACATCCAGAGATACTCTTCGTAATTTCAGGAGACTTCAGTTTGTGTTTCTCTCCTCCCACCTGACTGGATTCACAGGTAGTTGACTGTCCTAGCAGAGAAAATAAAAGCCGTGATCTGCTGTACGCCAGTGTCAAAGAAGCTTCCAGAGCTGCTGACCTACCACCACAGAAGCCATCCTGAACAGCGCTGATCGCCCACTGTGTACATCTTTATGGAACAAAACACACGAGTGCTGGAAGTCTCCTCTCTACAGGAAATCATTCATACCCACAGCCATCGGGCTTTTCAGCTCTCGTGCAAATAACACGTGAGCTACATCAGACTTGAATTTCCCTCTGGCATCAATCGAGTTATCCTTATTCTTTTATTGAAACGACAGTGTCCAGGAGATGGAATACAAAATATGCATCTTACTTCACCCCAGCACGTTCTTACCCTGCTTTATGCAGGTCAAATAAACGAGAACCACCAATGGAAATGATCACGTCATTATAAAGGTTGGAATTTTCAGGAAGGAGGATCACACACAGTCAGCCTGGATGTGCCGAGCCGACGTAACTCTGCTGCTCGATAACGCAGGTTTCACAGAAGCAGGAGAACTGAAGTGAGCTCTCTTCTCAGCAGCGAACAGCTTTTGTTTTCCTTCTTTCTGATATCAGATCTGTCAGAAACCAAGTGTCTATCAAAATGCAGCTATCAGTGAGACTGTGCTGGTGTGTTAGATTATGTCTGAATGGTACAATATGTGACAGCTGAAAAACCCCACAGTGATGCACCCATTTACCCACAGTAATTAATTTCATTTTATTTATATAGCACCAAATCACAACAACAGTCAGCTTTATATTGTAGATAAAGACCCTATAATGATGCAGAGAAAACCAACAATCAGACGACCCCCTATGAGCAGCACTTGGTGACAGTGGGAAGGAAAAACTCCCTTTTAACAGGAAGAACCCCCCAGCAGCCTAGGCCTTTTGCAGCATAACTGAGGGAGGGTTCAGGGTCACCTGATCCAGCCCTAACTATAAGCTTGATCATAAAGGAAAGTTTTAAGCCTAATCTTAAAAATAGAGAGGGTGTCTGTCTCCTGAATCCAAGCTGGGAGCTGGTTCCACAGAAGAGGCGCCTGAAAGCTGAAGGCTCTGCCTCCCACAGACAGGGACGACTCAGGATCTGACAGTAAATCATGCTGATGGTGCAGGTCAGCTGCTCCACACACAGTTCAGTTTGTAATGACTAGAAAATCCTGAGCTCCACCTGAGTCTCAGTCCTCGGGACCTCACACAGTCCCAGCAGTCTGATCCCCTTTCAGCCTCCTCTCATTGATCTGAACTGCTTCGCTGATTTCAGAGAGAAACGTGAGTCAGAGCTCCTCCTGCTCTGCATCACTTTGGTTCGTACATTACTCGCTCCATCATCATGTCTGCTGGTTCTGGAGCTGAACTGTATTGGCTGTGTCTTTGTGTGTAAGTTAGTGCACTGTTGCAGCAGCACAATAATCTGCCCCATAGGCAATAAAATGGAACGCAGCTGATTTCTTCTATGTTCCTGCTGCAGAGATGATCCAGTGTGACTCCTTTCCTCCTCCTTTCTCAGGATTTCTGTGACTGCAGTAAAATTCCCTCCATCCATCACTTATCCCAGCTAATCCAAAGGAAACATGAATCCACGATAATCCTAAAGGCTGCAATCCAACAACAGACATTACTAATGCAACGTGAATAACAGAGAGCCTCAAACACACTCTGATCAGCTAATATAGCTCATAATCTGAACGTCGAGCGTTCCTGGTCCTGGTGCAGAGGGACAGGAAGCAGATGTTCTTCCAGCAGTGTGACGTTCAGAGTCCAGCTGTGAGTTTGTGTTGCTGAAAGTTTAAAAAAAGTCTGCAAGGTATGGCATCGAATGGAAAACATGGAAAATCAAGACCCAGTTACTCAGAAACATCCACACAGATTGCTGCGAGCAGTTTCATACGAGAACCGTTTCCTGTCATCTGAATCACGTCCGTGGTCACATCGAGCAGCTCCTCACACGGACTCACCAAAACTTTCACAAAGCTCAGAGGACGTTTTTTATTTCTAGTGGAAACCATTTGTCTTCTCCTGTGTAACAGTTTGACTCAGTATGCTTGTGTGTGTGTGTGTGTGTGTGTGTGTGTGTGTGTGTGTGTGTGTGTGTGTACAGCTCTCACGCCCTGACGTCAGACGTGAGCGTTGCAGAGACGGCGCGTGCCGCTGAGTTCTTCCTCTCAGACGGCGTCATCATCACAGGAGCAGCTACAGGACTGCAGGCCGACCCAGAGGAGCTGCGAGGTACCGACACACACACACACACACAGCCAGGAAACGGGCTGCCATCAGCCTGACAGTCATCATTCAATAATCAATACAGGCAGCCGCGCTGCAGGTTTCAGCACTAATCTGAGTATAAAGCTCCTTGACAGAACTGTTGAGATTAATGGTACTATATATAAAAACATGCAATGTTTTCAGCTATAAAATGTAAAGGAAGAATTGAGGTTTAAGTGAATAAAGCATTTTTATTTCAAAATGAAAGTTTAAATGTCACAGTACAGTTACTATCTCAGGTCAGGAGACCCCCGTTAGAGCCTGGCTGCAGAACGTCTCAGTGCTGAACTCAGCAGGCAAAGTTCACGACACCAAACGAGTGGGTCCCCCTTTCTCACATCTCTGATCGCACACCCTCAGCTCCCCAACCCCCCTTACTCCCTCCCACCGAAGACACGAGCAGAGACGGCGACAGGCACCAAAGTAAGACGTCCTTCCTCTGTGGCCTCATTCTAAAGTGATCTCAGTTAAATATGATGATTGATACGCATAATAAACTGCTGCTGTATTTTACAGTCTCTGGATCAGGTGACCTTGAACCGCTCCTTATCCCGTTTCTCATCTCTTGTTAAAGAAAAATGGAAAAAGGTTTTTCCTCTGGAGTTTTTTTCCACCAGCGCAGCCCCCTAACGTTTCCTCCTTCAGCAGCTCTGGTTTGGCTTCCTAGAAGCTTCATCTCTCAGAAAAACAACCTCGGAGGAGGCGTCCCCCTCTCTGCAAACTGAAACAGCTGCAGGGGAGCGCAATTGAAGGGATGTACCTGCATGGACTAAAGAGAGGAAACCGTGAAGAGCTGATCGAGGTGTTTGGTCCTGGAGGTCTGAGAGGCTGCAGTGAAACTGAAACATCAGTGGATTTAGTTGCTGTGCTGTGTGGATGGACATTTGCTTCATATTTCACTTTATTCTAAGAAAAGTATTTCAGCTTTACTCAGCAGACCAAAGTTTTAATCTGTGTTTCTGGCACGAGTTTGCCTCCTTACAGAGAAATAATAACTCCACCTCCCCCAGTTTGTCATATTCAGTTGCTTTTGCCCCGTGTGTCCAGCAGAGGTCCCCCTCTCCTCAGCGTCTGTGACTGCCTTCAGTCTGAGCTGGATCATTTTTACTCACTCGTTAAAGGAAAGTGTTTGTTCAGCAGCTCAGGTTAAAGTCTTCATAACTGATGCATGTCCACAGCTGAGGTTCAGGACAGTGAGACAGGAAATGGGGAAAGATACAGGGGAAGACATGCGGGCAAATTGGCGACAGGCCAGGACTCGAACCCGCGCTGCCCGCGCCACAATGCAGCATATATATGTGGTCGCCAGCTTCACCACTAAGCCACCCGGGCGCCCCGTCATGACTGCTTTTCTAATATATGGGGAATTAGCATGGTGGTGATGGCAGAGCCAGAAGTGCTGATGGTGTACGCACATGGAGGCTCAAAGCACTTCGGACATCAAATCATGTTTGAAATCAGGAAAAAAAATGAAAGAAATCACTGAAATATTAAACAGACAAATAATCATCCAAGAAAATATGAAGAATGTAAAAATGCTAAAACTCTGCAGAAGACATGGAGAAAGATGGAGAACGAGACAAACATGGAAATTCTAGAAAGAGAAGAAGTGTGAGTCTGCTGTTTCATACTGAGGCTCATCAGGGAAACAAAGACTTCAGACACGATTACAAAACGTCACTTCGTCTCCCCAGCTGCACACAGAGCTCGAGGGATCTTCGGGAATGGTGACACTATTTTCTGGAGATGTGATTGGTCAGTATGTGCTGACTTCATACCTGCTGATCTCTGATCTGGAACCCAAGCTGCTCCGGAGCAGGCTCGGTTAGCTGCAGTGTAGACGTGAACCACCTCGTAGTACAGAAAACCCGGGGTTACCCTGAGGTTACCCGGATGAGATGAACTCCTGCCTTTTGGAGGTCAGGTGTCTCTGCAGCTGTATGCAGACAGACACCAGCACAGGGCCACAAATCCTGCAGTAATCAGCTCCAAGAAAGCTGTCAATAAAGATTGCAGGGTTTGTATCAGCTCAGGTTACTGAGTCTGAACTCTGCACCGCGTCCTCAGTGCAGCTCCAGGGTCCAGGCTATTCATAGCAGCCGGACACACAGCCCTGTAAACACTGCAGGGTAAAGAGTGTCTGAGTGCCATACATGCTGCTGCTGCACGCACACACACACACACACATGCTCTGTAAGGAGCAGGTGCTGGTCAGACTCATACAGGAGCTCACATGTCTGAGCAGAGGTTCACTGAGTGCAGATTTACAGGTCCTGCCGTGATGAAGGCTGCTGATGTTTATGTTTTTGTAATATTGTAAACATTTTGTCCCCATTCTGATAACTTTTTAATCAAAGAAAGCTGTCTTACAACTACCCTCTGCACACAGCAGGCAAGAACAGACACCCAACACTGAGCTGGTCCATTCAACCAACAGAAACATAGCAGATCACACTTATTTAACAGCACATATACACAGCAGACGCACACACAGGTGAGCGATTCATTATAAACGCTGAAAAGAACCCATCCAGCAGAGCACAGTCAGATACCCTCTCACAGCAAAGGAGCTAGTGTGAAATTCCTGCTCAGTGATAATGTTAAACATAACACACGGAGCTGTGATGTCACAGGAACGGTTCAGAGCCTTCAGCGTCTGTGACAGGGGCTGAGACCCTGTTAAAGGCTTTTAAACAGGCAGCGTGTGCTGCAGTCACTGCACGTCGCAGAGCCACATACTAACACATGGCTGCTGTACTTGCACAAAGATCCAAAACACACCAATAGTCCAAGAATTAAACAGCTGCCAATAAACAAGGCAAAGGTCAGCGGCAGAAATCAACCAAGAGTCCAAACACGGACCCCCGGAATCAGGAAGAAGACCCCGACTAGGAAGTTGTGAAGTCAAGAGTACCGGGATAATCTGTGAGGGAACAGCGTGGCTGTCAGAGTGGGAACAGGTGTGGAGTAACACGGGTGAGATTAATCAGGGTGGGTCAGAGTGGAGGAAGGAAAACCAATATTTTAAACAGCAATCCAAAACTACAACCCCCACCCCCCGTCTGAGCCTCAGCCCCTCCCTGAGCCTCTGCTGGAGCTTTCTTCCTGTTAAGAGGGCGTTCTTCCTTTTCACTGTTGCCAAGTGCTGCTCATTAGGGGATCATCTGGATGTCAGAGTTTAATGTTTTAGGGTCTTTATCTTTAATCACCATGAGACTGATGTGACTGAAGCCTTATAAAGAAAGTTTCAACCAAAGCAAAGGTTAAGCTGGGTGAGGGGCTTTTGGTGCAAAGGAAACAGGAAATAGAAGAATCCCCCTCTGAAGTAAAAGTAGGGGGTCATGGCAGATACTTATGTGCTTATTGTGGAAACACATTTTTTTGTGCATTTACTCCAGCCTGCAGTGTGTCTGTGTATCTGTTATTTTTACTTATGTGATTTTATTTTTTTAGCTTTTATTGTTCTAGATTCCTTTCAAAAATGTGGGATTTTTAAATGAACTATATTAACTATATTTAATTCAAATTTTGAAACCTTGTGGGTCATGGTTGGCCCCTCAGATAAGGCTGGGGTCTGAGATGCATTCATGTGCTGCAGAATGGGTGGGAAATGAGGCTTTTCACTTTCGGTTAACTTCCATGCGTTAAGTGTAATTTCATTAAAGCTCCAGGTTTTCTCTGTTTTCCAGAGGTTCCCGGTCTGTGAGAATCCCGTGCTGATTGCTCAGGAGTGACCTATGAAAACGCTGACACTACCTGGATGCAAGCGCAATGATTGTGGGCTCCCACTTTAAGCTGGGCGGACACTGGGCCAATGAGGTGGACCCGCAGCAGTGAAGAGATTCATGGGGAAAATCCGTGCACTCCGATAGTGAGAGAGACGCCGTGTAGCAGCTTTACAAAATCTCAGAAACTTTATTTACTTTTTTTTTTTTTAAACATTTTATAAATACACACATAGAAAAACATTAAAAATCTCACATTTGTGTAACATGAAAAGTACTAACGCAGCAGGAACGCTGCAAAGGTCAAGAGGTCAACTCATCATACACTTTAACAAGAGCGAAGCCACCTGCTGATTCCAGTCAGGAGCAGAAATAATCCCAGTCTACAGATTCAAACATTTCACACACACAGTGACGGAGTGCGAGCACCTTCAGATTATTTACATCACCAGCATTAATCTGAGGAACACCTGTTCCAGCCGCGAGGAGCGCTGGTTGCCGTTCTGTTGATAATAAAGTCTACAGAAAAAATAAAACACGTCTGTGGTTCTTTCAACTGCTGCTTGATGGATTTACTGCACAGGAAGTGGCGAATGTCACATGTTAACTGATGTGAAGCCTGAGGGACTCTGGGCCACAGCGCCGCGCTGCCCCTGCTTTCATCGCCCTGTTCAGTAGTTGTAGAGAGGACGCTGGCAGGGCTGCTTGAAGTGTCCGTTGCGCCTCTCTCCAGGGCAGAAGTGCATCTTAGTGAGGGTTCTGCCTGTGGAGGGCGCTGTGGCTCAGCTTCCTGCGCTCGGCCCGGCTCCTGGCCCGCTTGCACAGCCGCCAGCTGAACGTTGTATGGCAGCGGGAACCCCCAGGCGGCGAGACGCCAGGGACACGTGTCGCCTCACCGCCACAGGCCTGCAGAGACACAGGAAGTAGATGTTAATGTAACCGCCCACCTGCTGCGGCTGCTTTACCCCACCCACAGAGGGGAATGCAATGTTTTTGGTATGTTTGTTCGTTATCAATATTCGAGCAAAACTATGTCAGACGAATATGCACAAAAGATGGCCGCACACTAGCCAGGTGTGTCAGCAATAACCCCACAGGTGTATCAGCAATACCCCACAGGTGTGTCACCAATAACCCCACAGGTGTGTCAGCAATAACCCCAACAGGTGTTGTCACCAATAACCCCACAGGTGTGTCAGCATAACCCCACAGGTGTGTCACCAATAACTCCAGTTCTCTGATTCACATAACCTTTAAAAGCCTGGTCTGTCTGGAAGGTGACACCAGCTAATGAACTCCTCTGATTGGTCTGCTGTGAGACAGAACGTTACCTGGAGGTATCCTCTTCATCAGAGCCCGGCTCCTCCTCCTCCTCCTCCCTCCTCCTCCTCCTCCCCTGCGTCTCATCTGGTAGACGGACATGCTCGGATGTTCAATCAGCAGGTTCTCGAGGGGGTCCATATCTGGAGCTGACACAGGCCCCTCCTCTGCGTGAGGATCAAACACAACTTCATTAGAACCATCAGAACCACGGTCGGAACACCTGGAGCAGATTTTGTGTCTCACCTGGGAGGTTAACGATGACCCATCCCTCATCCTCTTGCTCCAGGAACTTCTCATAAGTGCTGCCTTCTGACTTCAGGTCCCCGCCAGGGTTCCCGAGCAGCTGAGAAAGAAGCTTTGTGATCATCCTGATGCCTCTGATGGAACCTGTGGATAGAGGGCAGCACACAAGTGAATTCACTGCAGGAAGGAAAGCGTCCCTCCCGAGGCTGACCCATACAGAGACCTCTGAGCGAGCCTCAGAAACCTGAACAGCCTGAACCATCAGTGCGGCGTCTGTGGGAGGGAACACAGTGGAACCGGAGATGATGTGTCACCTCCTCCTGTCCACGGCTTGCAGTTTTTTTATTTAACTTTTATTGTTTCTGTTTAACTGCTCAGCTTTCCTCTGCTCAGATGTTTCTTCTGTCTTTACTTTGCTGACATCTGGCCTCTGATTCCTCTGCTTCATGAGGATTTTATTCACAGCACTGAGGTCCACGTCACACTCATTTTCATCGTTTCTAAAGAGCAGAGGAAGCCAAAGGTGCAGAAACGTGTCCCTGGATCAGAAACGCGGTGAACACACCAACATGTTAGGATGATTCAGAAGGTCTCAGCGACACACGCTGCTGCTGACAGCTGTGCAGCATGAACAGCTGATAGTCAACACAACAACACAAACGTGTGTGTGTGTGTGCGCGCGCGCGCGTCGGGCCTCAGCAGGACACCGTGTTCCTCCTCTGCTGGAACAAACACGCTGCCTCAGCTCAGGTACGGAGCGACCAAAACCCACCGCGGGCAGGTGAGAGGTCACAGGTGAGTATAAATCCGCGTTCAGACTTACCTGCTTCGATGAAACGATGGTTTTCCTGTGACACGTCCTCCTCACACTCTTACTCTGCTTGTTTTCATCCACAGGTTGTTTACCACACACAGGCTCCTCCCCCGAGTCCTGAAACGTCATCAAATTCCACCCAATCAGTCGGAGTGTTCTTACTGCATCACATGTAAACAAACAAAGCCCCGCCCCTGACGTAAGAAGAAGAACTTTATTTTTTCCAGACTCCTCCTCAGACTCCTCCCCTCCTGCTGGACCGATTCATTTCCTCCTTCATAAAGTGGCTGTCAGAGCAGCGAATTCATCTGTTTGTGTTTCTACGATCACTGAAATCCCGGTTAGACGTTAGTTTGTTACTTTTGTAACATGAAGCTTTTACAGTCGTTCACTCGTCAACAGGCTGTAAGGACGGAGACAGCGATGATGTCACGGATTTATAATGAGGCAGCTGTCAGACTGTCAGTCAGTTCCTCTGAAACATTTACTGTAGTTACTGTAGCATCACTGTTACATCACACTGATCTGGATGAAGCTGCTGACACAGAACACACTGATCAGTGATCAATGAGTGTGTTCTGCGTCTAAACTAACAACATCTAACAACTAATATGTATACAGTAAAGTAAAATGATAACACTATAAGAAATAACTGTAGTGTTTTGCACTGAGGACTGTAATTACTGTACGATCTGTTACAGTATTTTATTACAAAAAATTCCGTTGAATTATGGTAAATAAATCAGTGTTTCTCAAAGTGTGGGGCACCAACAAACTGGGAGAAAACAAGTGCTTTCTCACAGGGGGTCGTTTTGGCTGTTAGGATTTCTCTGTAATTATTGCAGGGTCCTTACCTTATAATATAAAGCACCTTGGGGTGACTATTTTTGTGATTCAATGCTATATAAATAACACTGAACTGAACTGAGGTAAAATCCCTGCATATTTTTGGCATATACACAAAACACTCACACCCACCCTGAACACTCCCACTCTAGGTCCAAACACAAGATTGACCTCTAGCAGAGATCCAGTCTGTGTAACTATACATAGGAATGCTACATGAACTCGCACATCCATACATCCACATACATTACACTAAAATAAATAAATAGATAAACAAGAAAAGAGCCTAGTTTTCCTCTGTATCAGGGAGCAGAATGATGGTGCTTACTAAAGACTGGAAGGCCCCCCCAAGTCTTCATAATTTGCTGGTACAACCCTTAGAGAAAATCTTAGTTTTTCCAGCTTGAGGTTATAGAGAACCTCCCTCACCCAGTGGTCATAGGAGGGAGGAATGCATAATTCCCACTTCAGTAAAATAAGTCTGCGGGCCAAAAGGGTGGTGAAAGCTAAAGCGTGTTTCAAAGAGGTCCGGGTCTGGAGGGATGCCAAATATAGCTGACAGAGGATTGGGGAAGATTGTCTGATCATATGCTTGACTAAGTTTTTAAAAATGTTACCCCAAAACCCACTTACTTAGGACAAGCCCAAAAGATATGGGTTTGATTAGCCGGCGACTGTCCACACCTATTACAAGCATCTCTAACAGCTGAATAAATTTTAGCTAACTTTGCGTTTGTGTAATGCACTTTATAGAATATTTTGCACTGAATCAAAGCATGTCGGGCACAGATTGAGGACTTGTGAATTAACTCATGGCCGCATCCCATTGTTCCTCTAACACCTTTGCACCAAGTTCCTCCTCCATGCATTTTAACTAAGTCAGCAAACTTTGAAGTCTTCTTATCAAAGGACTTATATGACAATGAAATACATTTTTTCCGTTGTGGGTCTATTTCTAGTTGAGTACCTAAAAGTGTTTCAGGAGGTCAATTCAGGAAGTATGGAAACACCTTCTTAACATAATCTCTGTCCTGAAAAAAGCCAAACAGATGAGAATTGGGCAATTGGAATTTAAATCAAAGTTCAGCAAAGGATGAAAAGATATTGTTGATATAGAGTTCTTTTACACTCCTGATCCCCTTATTATGCCACAAACTGAAAACTAAATCAGTAACCGAGGGTTTAAAATTGCAATTTTTGGCTATGGGTATTTGTATTGAAGGACCTTGAAGGCCAAGCTGGTTCCTAAATTGGCTCTAAATAGCTAATGTCCCCTTAACTATGGGATTATCTTCTACTAGTGAGAGAGGAAGAGGAAGCTGAGAACAAAGTAGTGAGGACAGAGAATAACGGCTAGATGCTTTTTCAATTTGCACCCAAGCAGGAGAAGCATTGCCATCACACCTCCAGTATAAGAGTTTCTGTATATTAGCTGCCCAGTAGTATTGCCTAAGTTGGGAAGGGCAAGACCACCCTCAGATTTTGGGGACTGTAGCACAGATTTACAAGTCAGGTTTTTTGAGCCATAAGAACTGAGATATCTTTTTGTCCAGTTCATCAAAAAATGTCTTTGTGATCAGTATAGGAATATGTTGGAAAAGGTACAAAAATTTGGGAAAAACAACCATTTTGACCAGATTCACCTGCCCTAATAAAGACAGTGGTAATAAAGACCTGCTGCTATAATTTCAAAAAGAAGCCACAGGTACACATCTGTTTTCTTATTGAAAAAATATCATGTGACTGTTTGTTTAATAAATCAGTTTTCATACTATTCCAGTGTTTGACCGTTCTTCCAGAAGCACATCTGTGAGGTCAAACACTGATGTTGGAGAGAAGGTCTGGCTCACAGTCTCCGCTCTAATCCATCCCAAAGGTGTTCCATCAGGCTGAGGTCAGGACTCTGTGCAGGCCAGTCAAGTTCTTCCACACCAAACTGGCTCATCCATGTCTTTATGGAGCTGCTCTGTGCACTGGTGTGCAGTCATGTTGGAGCAGGAAGGGGCCATCCCCAAACTGTTCCCACACAGTTGGAGCATCAAATTGGCCCAAATGTTTAACAAAACATGTTCATGTGGAACCCAATGCTGCCATCTAGTGGTGTTAAACAGCACGGCAGAAACACAGGTGACAGTCCAACAGGAATAGTCACCTCATCAAATATAAATAACACTATAAAAAAAGCATAATAATATAATTTGCTGTGAATATAATATAATATAATATATAATATAATATAATATAATATAATATAATATAATATAATATAATATAATATAATATAATATAATATAATATCTGTCACTCCGTGTTGGCCCTGCAACAGGCTGGCGACCTGTTCAGGGTGTACCCTGCCTCTCGCCCTATGACAGCTGGGATAGGCTCCAGCCCCCCCGCAACCCTTAACAGGATGTGCGGAAGCGAATGGATGGATGGATGGATAATACTATAATATATATAATATAATATAATATAATATAATATAATATAATATAATATAATATAATATAATATAATATAATATAATATAATATCCATTCTCTTCTGCTTATCCTGTTCAGGGTTGCGGGGGGGGCTGGAGGCAGGGTACACCTGTACAGGTCACCAGCCTGTTGCAGGTCTAATCCATCCATAATGTAGCACATTTAAAACCAAAGTGATTTACATGACAATTAAAAGGAAGGTCTGTTTGTCCTGTACTCTTGTCCTCCTTCTGGCTGTGCACATTTGGTAAATCGGTCTGGTTCAAATTGTCTGATGGCTACTGCTGGTTTCCAGTGGTCATGCTCTTGGAGACGAATGCTCTTGGCCTTGCTGGTAACTTCTCCCAGCATGAACATCTCTGTGACTGGCCACGTTTGGCTCAAGCTGCTGGTGAGTGTTTGAGTGCAGATGATGACTCATGAATGGCTGAGCCGGTGATTTGAAGCTGGCAACAGGAGACATGGTTATGGTTCCCTCTGATTAAAAGCTCCCTGATCAGCTGATCCAAAATGCTGCAGCTAGAGTACTGACAGGGACTAGAAAGAGAGAGCAGATTTCTCCCATATTGGCTTCTCTTCATTGGCTCCCTGTTAAATCTAGAATAGAATTTAAAATCCTTCTCCTCACATACAAGGTCTTGAATAATCAGGCCCCATCTTATCTCAAAGACCTCATAGTACCATATCACCCCAACAGAGCACTTCGCTCTCAGACTGCTGGCTTACTTGTGGTTCCTAGGATACTTAAGAGTAGAATGGGAGGCAGAGCCTTCAGCTTTCAGGCCCCTCTTCTGTGGAACCAGCTCCCAGCTTGGATTCAGGAGACAGACACCCTCTCTATTTCTAAGATTAGGCTTAAAACTTTCCTTTATGATCAAGCTTATAGTTAGGGCTGGATCAGGTGACCCTGAACCCTCCCTCAGTTATGCTGCTATAGGCCTAGTCTGCTGCTGGCAGTCTGCACAGATTGAAGTGCTGGTTATGTGAAATGTAAAAGAATGAAGAGGACAAACACATTTCAGCTGTGACACTGGCACAGGGTAAATGGACTAGTTCTTTTCTACTCGAGCACTCAGAGGGCTTTACACAACATGCCTCATTCACCCATTCACATATTTTTCTAAGTGCTTTCTATCTAACATTCACACTCCAATAAAGGGTGCAGCACACTTTGGCAAACAGGCTGGAGCTGCCAGGGATCGAACCACCAACTTCTTTTGGTCTTCTTGGTTCACCTCCTTTCCTCTCTGTATCCTGCTATTTTTAATTTTACTGCTTTCTTTACTTTCCTTATTTCTCTCTTCAAAATGATCTTGTGCTCATTTTTAATGAGTCTCTTTCACTGACTGACCTCTGACCTTTAACAGTAACTCAGTGAAACAATCTCTGCTGTGGCTGTCAGAGAGCCATCATCTATCAGTGAAGCTGATCTTAGATCAGATTAGAAACAGTTAAACTGGAAACATTAAAGTAGCTATTCTATAAATTCATTACTCATTTTTATCCAGTAATGGCAGAAATGGTGAAATTTTACTTTAAAAATGAATAAAGTGAGGTTTTTATTCCATCAATAAATTAAATTGTTACTGAATAATTATATAATCAATTACATGGTCAAAATTATAAACTGACCTGAGGTCAGCTCCGCCTCTAACACGGAGGTCGGTCAGTAAACTCAGTCTGAGCTGTTTCTCCACATTTCTATCTTCACTTTCTGTCTCCTGCAGTTTGTCCGTCAGGCTGCAGCTGAATAACTATTTTATATATTTTATAACAAACTTTTATTCTGTCGATGATGATGACAGAGTGGGCCAAGCTTAAAATTGAGGCTCTGCTCTTTATTTGCCATCATCATCGTGATCTCAGTAATCTGCGGCACTGGGACCAAATCAGCAGGAAATTCTGAGTTACGATGATTTTTGACCTATGCCTCCGCACACCTGTCGCACGTGGGTGCCACGGTGACGCAGCGATCAGCAGCGACCAATGAGAACCCTCCGTGTTTAACCGGCTAGTTCTCATTGGAGCTTTTAGTTCCGCAACTCCCATCAAGAGAGTCCTGTATAGTGCGCATGTGCCCAGGCAAGGTTTCTGACTTTGTGCGCATGCTCCTGGTCAATGAAAGTAAAACTCGAAATAAAGCAGAAAGTAGAAACATCTTTGGTGTAACTTCTTCCGCCGATGCTCGAACTGTACCGGACGGGCCAATCTCAGGGGGAGCTGAGCGGAAATCATCCCGGAGCCTCTCTCACAGTTGGGGGCAGGAAGTTCTCGGGCTTCGGTCCGCCGGGTCCCAGAGACCGCCTGAAGGTGAGGAAATGGGTCTTAATCAGCGTGTGACCTTTAACCCCCAGCTGAGACACAGACGTAAACAAGTTCGTGAGGAAGCTTCTGAGTCTCGTTTCAATCCCGTCAGATTAGATTTTCTGTTTTTATGAGTCTGTTTTAATCTGAAAGAACTTCAGAGACAGAAAGCAGCTCGTTTAGTTCAGAGATTATAACTTTTACGAGCTGTTTCTCGGTGTTCCGGTGGTGTTGACGTTAAAAGTAAAAGTGAAACCAAACTGTGTCATTTCCACGCTTCTGTGTGCTGGTTTCTGAACATAGATTAGATTATAAAGAAGATTTCAGCCTGCACACTTACAGAAGCTGTAAGTAATCTGAGTACAGACACTCAGCGTCTGTAATCACCGTCTCACAGACACTCCTGTTTTTCCCTCTGAGGTCAGAAAGAGACGGGTTACTTCCACTTTTTTGTCTGTTCTGTTTTTTTGTTGTTGTTATTTATATGTTTGCACCTTCATACTGCACCTACATGTGACAGAGGAGGATGCTGGGATAGGATCGGATGGAAGCAGATGATTTGCTGTGGCGACCCTTAAAGGGAGCGCTTGAAAGAAGAAGAAGAAGAACTCCATACTGCTGCATACTGTCTGTCAGGGAGACGTGAGATCCTGGACCTATTTAAACCTATTACCCACCACTGTACGCTTTACACCCGGGCTGGGTGGTCTGTTTGGTCCGCATATGGACTCAGACGTATATTCTTATTTTAAATGCTGTCTTACCCGCTGACCTCCATCCATCTGAAACGTATGTGAGGTTACTGTCTTCTCTGAAGGTCACATGAATTTAGAATAAAGGTGTTCAAATGTGCAGCTCCTGGACTGGGCTAAAACTCGGGGAGCTGGTCTGATACTTCAGGATGAAAAGTTAACCCTGAACATTACTGCTCCAGTTTGGCCCTATGCAAAGATTTACCTGTAAAACTGACTCTGTAACAGCTCACCTGTCACAGGTGTGGTTTACTGTGAGGTCCTGACTGAGTGAGAGAGTTGTTAAAGCTGCCAGATTCATCACAGATATCAGCTTCATCCTCATCCTCAGCCTGAGCTGCCCTCAGCTGCAGAGAAGATGTTAAACAGGAACTTTCATAAATCCGTCATGTTCTAGTCTGAACTGTAGGACCTGTTTTTTTAAACTTGTTTTTCAGGAAAGGCGCCACTTTAGAGTCCAGCAGGTATCTCAGCAGCAAAGATGCCCGCCCGGATGGATGACGTCATGCGTTTGTGCTGTGAAATATCAGCTCACGAACAGATCAAGGTCGCTGTGAAAAACTCCACCAAAGGGGCGATGGTGGCAGGAGGAACTGCGTTTGTGGGCGGGCTGCTCGGTGGACCTCCGGGGATTGCTGTTGGTAAGTAAAAGAAGAAGAAGACATTAAACCTGCAGCAAAAGAGGCTACAGAGACGTGAGAGTGTGAGACCTGCAGTGTTCAATACCTCAGATGACACTACAGAAACAGTAGAGTCCAGCTTTCTCACTTTAACTATTATAAATCCAAAATGAGGTTCAAATTTTAAGACTAAACAAGTTTTTCTGAGTGAGTTGCTCAGGTGCGTTAAAGGCTCAGCCGACACCTGCTTATTCTCTGCCTCCGGTTTCGATCCTCTCACAGAGGGCAAAGAGTCTCTGAGGGGCACTTTGGTTTCCATGTTAGCTTTAGCTAACTCGTCCTAGCAGACGATGAACTCACTAACATCTCCAAACCGGCCCTTTATTCATTACTACTTACTGATTGGTGGATTAACAATAATGGTAAATGGTTCTTATATAGTGCTTTTCTACTCCAGCTGAGCACTCAAAGAGCTTCATACAACACGTTTGAATTCACTCATTCACACACATTCATACTCTGATGGTTGCATCGGAGAGCAACTTGGGGCCCAAGGATACTTTGGCACGCAGACTGGAGCAGCCAGGAATCAAACCACCAACCTTCCGATTGGTAGGTGGCCTGCTCTACCTCCTGAGCCACAGCCACCCCTGATAATTTAAACCTACCCTCTGAGCACACCAGTTGAAACCACTGATCTTAACTAACAGCAGTGGCCCCAGCATGAACACAGTCACATCTGACTGAAGAAGCTTTTTCTCCTGGAAGTTAAACTTCTTCCTGTGCTGTTGCTGAACTCTCCCAGATTTTATTTCAAGCTTGTTTCAGTCTGTGTGTGGAAAGCTCTGACATTCTTACCTTCATCCTCTGCGTCTCTGCCAGGCGGTGCCGTCGGCGGTCTCCTGGGTAGCTGGTTGACCAGCGGTCAGTTCAGACCTCTGCCTCAGATCCTGATGGAGTTGCCTCCTACGCAGCAGAAGCAGCTCTACGAGTCCATCGTGGCCGTCTTAGGGAACCTGGACTGGACAGACGCGGCCCAGCTCATCTCTCTTGTGATGGGGAACACCACACTCCAGCAGCAGGTCGCTGCCGCCTTAATTAGCTACGTCACAAAGGAGCTCAGAGCTGAGGTGCGGTATCAGGACTGAAGGACGGGTCCACGTGGACTTCACAGCACAACCAGAGACCTTCACAGGCCAACTGAATAATGGACGTTTCACTTCATAACTGATCTGATACAACAACAAAAAATTCTCAATAATGTTTGAACTCAGATAATGTTTGTATAGCACTGATGTGTTGGTCACTTTTTAATCCCATTTGTCATTGTTTCTGGATTAGAAAAGCTCAGGTCCACACTCTGTATCAGGGTGTTTTTATGTACACCTGCTCACAGATTTCAAATAAAAGGAACCGCGAGTTTCACTGATACTTGTTCACCAGCTGTGATGAAGGACAGCTCTTTCACAACCTCAGTCCCAAAAAACTCCTGTTTCTGTGTAAAATGTAAAGAAAAACAATGCAATGATTTGCAAATCTCATAAACCCGTATTTAATCACAACATGTTTAAAGTGAGAAAATGAACCATTTTAAGATCAATCTGAGCTCATGTCGAATTTAAAAAGCTTGTGGAAAGAGTTGAAGCTGCAAACTGTGGGCCTACATCATATTAACTCATATGTGTGTGAAGGCAGATGAGTGAATACTTTTCAATTCAATTCAGTTTTATTTATATAGCACCAAATCACTACAAATAGTCACCTAAAGGCGCTTTATATTGTAGGTAAAGACCCTACAATAATACAGAGAAACCCAACAGTCAGAACGACCCCCTATGAGCAGCACTTGGTGACAGTGGGAAGGAAAAACTCCCTTTAACAGGAAGAAACCTCCATCAGAACCAGGCTCAGGGAGGGGGGGTCATCTGCTGAGGGGGGAGAGACAGAGATTAATAATAACTAATGATTAAATGCAGAGTACGGTAAAAAGAGGTGAATGAAAAGAAACACTCAGTGCATCATAGGACCCTCCCAGCAGCCTAGGCCTATAGCAGCATAACTAAGGGAGGGTTCAGGGTCACCTGATCCAGCCCTAACTATAAGCTTGATCATAAAGGAAAGTTTTAAGCCTAATCTTAAAAATAGAGAGGGTGTCTGTCTCCTGAATCCAAGCTGGGAGCTGGTTCCACAGAAGAGGGGCCTGAAAGCTGAAGGCTCTGCCTCCCATTCTACTCTTAAGTATCCTAGGAACCACAAGTAAGCCAGCAGTCTGAGAGAGAAGTGCTCTGTTGGGGTGATATGGTACTATGAGGTCTTTGAGATAAGATGGGGCCTGATTATTCAAGACCTTGTAGGTGAGGAGAAGGATTTTAAATTCTATTGTAGATTTAACAGGGAGCCAATGAAGAGAAGCCAATATGGGAGAAATCTGCTCTCTCTTTCTAGTCCCTGTCAGTACTCATTTGCATTTTGGATCAGCTGATCAGGGAGCTTTTAGGACAGCCTGATAATAATGAATTACAATAGTCCAGCCTAGAAGTAATAAATGCATGAATGAGCTTTTCAGCATCACTCTGAGAAAGGATGTTTCTAATTTTAGAAATATTGCACAAATGCAAAAAAGCGGTCCTACATATTTGTTTAATATGTGCATTGAAGGACATATCCTGGTCAAAAATGACTCCAAGATTTCTCACAGTGTTACTGGAGGCCAAAGTAATGCCATCCAGAGTAAGTATCTGGTTTGACACCATGTTTCTAAGATTTGTGGGGCCGAGTACAAGAACTTCAGTTTGATCTGAATTTAGAAGCTCGAAACTAGAGGTCATCCAGGCCTTAATGTCTTTAAGACATTCCTGCAGTTTAACTCATTGATGTGTGTCATCTGGCTTCATGGATAGGTAATACAGTTTTGGTATTACAGTTTAGATGGACTGCTCAAAAAACTAAGTAACCCTAAATATCAGAGTTGAGCATCAGTCGGTAAACCTCTGTGATATTGATGAGGTCAGTAAGTATCAGAGGGGGTGTTCACTAGAGGGGCAACAATGAGACACCCCCCAAACAGGAATGTTTCACAGGTGGAGGACGCTCACATTTTTCCCTCCTCATCTTTTCTGACTGCCTTTCTCTAGTTGTGCATTTGGCTAGGGTCAGAGTCACTGCTGGTAGCATGAGGTCATACCTGGACCCTACAGAGGCTGCACAGGTAGTCCAGCTCCTCCAGGATGGCACATCAATACGTGCCATTGGCAGAAGGTTTGCTGTGTCTCCCAGCACAGCTGGACTACATTTCTGCTGGGTTTAGGAGGATTTAAGTCCAGCAGAACACCTCTGGGACGTTTCTGTCCATCCAACACCTCCAGGGGCACCTCAGACGGTCCAGGAGCTCAGTGATGCCCTGCTCCAGATCATTTTTTTCACTTTGAGGTTCAGGGTGTCTTTGAATTCAGCCTCTGTAGGCTAATCATTTTCATTCTCAGTCCATATCAGTGTAGATATCCAGCAGGACTTTTTCCCATTGAGATCTGATGTGTTTTCAAAGTGTTGCTTTAATTTCATACACGGTGGTTGAGAATGACAGAGCTCAGATCCTGTGGGACTTCCAGATACAGACAGACAAAGTGGTGATGGCTAACCAACCGGACATCGTAGTGGAAGTGGAAACAGAGGAAGAAGGCCGTAGTGATGGACGCAGCAGTACCAAACAACAATAACACAAGAAGCTCAATAAATACCAAGGGCTCAGAGGAGAGCTAGAGAGGATGAGGAAGGTAAGGTAACAGTGGTCTCTGTGGTAATCGGAACAGTCTGAACAGTGACCCCCAAACTGGGAGAGTGGCTCCAGCAGATTCCAGGAACGACATCCGAGTGAATTTAAGGTGTGAAAGGTGATTAAATGAACTACGTCCTGAAAGTGTGAACAGAAAGTTAAAGAAGGTGTTGGCTGAAGAAAACAATGATGTTCTCACATTCCTGTTTTTCTGAAGGTGAAAATTCCCAGCATGTTCCAGTTGTTCCAGTTTTCCCATGATGGAGTTAGGGTTGGGGTTAGAGATGACGTGTTTTGCAGGAGTGAGACGGGACAAACCAGTCCAGTAATGCTCTGAAGAAATGAAACCAAGGTGCTAATATTGTAATACTGACTCAAAGATGATCAGGGTGGACCGTCCATTCTGAGGAGTTACACCAAACCTGAAATTAGGCTGTGATAAACAATGTAAAGGTCTGTTTGTCTGCCTGAATATCAGACGTGTTTTGTAGCTTGTCCTGGCACAAATGAACAGCTACAGGAGGACTGAAACCCCACAGTTACAAACAGCTGATGTGAGTGTGTTGGTGTGTAAAATATGTTTTATTTGTACACGTGCAGAGAAGGGATGCCCATTAGAAGCACATTAAATATCTACAGTTTAGTTCAGGAGACGCGCCGAGCAGCTGCAGACGAGCTGCCTCACAGCGGAACCTGCGAGGTCCACCACCCTGACCCCCAACAGCTTCGAGAACCGGAGGAGACATTCCAGGTAATAATGAAACTTGGGAAGAACTGAAAGTGAGAACAGCAAATACCAGCCCCCCCCCCCCCCCCCCCCCACCTGCTGCACCTCTCACACGCACACCTTGGTATAAAGAGGCAGCAGGATGCTCAGGTGAGCGTTGTGGTGTACAGTTATCGGTTCACACAGTCAGGACAGCGAGGTAAGAACTGAGTCTCCGTCACTTTAATCCAATCATTGTTTGTTGTATTATTATTGCTTCAGTTCATATGAAACTCTCTGATCAGTTATCATCATATTTCCTCTCTTACAGAAGCCTCATCAGGAAGATGGAAGCCAAAAAAGACGATGTCACAAAGCTGATCGGTGATTTGTCACCCGATGTAGAGAAGCAGCTGAGGATGACCTGGAAAAACGTCTGCAGAGGAGCACTTGTGACTGGAGGGTTATCAGGTGTATGTGCGCTGCTGGGTGGACCTGTAGGTCTTGCTTTTGGTAAGTCATCTGCATGTAATCTGCATCCCGCAGACGTCACCCGCTGCTGTTAACTCAGCATCTTTGTAATGGATGCTTCGAGTTCTTTGCCCTCTCTTCTTATCACCCAGAGCTGAGCTGCTTTAAAGAGCTTCATGCTTAAGACTTACAAACACATTTGACAGACAGCTGCAGGGGGAAGTGTTAGTTAAGTCCTGTTAACCTGCCCCTGAGGTCAGAGGTCACAGGACTGCTGCTGTTTGCCATCCAGCAGGACACCGCAGGCAGAAGCAGGTTCATAAATCAGATAGACTCAAGCAACTCCCCTGATATCTCCTTGAGCTCGAAGCTGCTTGTTAAGGAGACGGGCAGCTAGTGACATCAGTGAGATGTAAATTATACGCAACTCCCACAGAAGCCCCGCCCTCTGTCCTGAAAGCCACGTTTCTTTCTTTCTTTCATGAGGTCTTCAGCTGCTCCTTTGTGCTCCTCTTGGTTTACATGCTGAGTATCTCGGTTTCTGTTTCTCCTGAACCATCTAGCAGTCTCACGTCTGTGGGAGACTGCACCAGCAGGATCTTGTGCTTCATCTTTCTCCTTTGAGTTTAGGAACTGAAGCGAGTGAGCCTGCAGCTCATTGCGCTTTTTAACATTTAACAACACTTGAGATGTTTTGGAAACAGGATTGTAAACCAAACCTGTCTCTGACTTTCTATCCTTCCATCCATCCTCTGCCTCTCCCAGGTGGGATCATTGGTGGGATCTACAGCTGGATGACCAGTGAAGAGTTCAAGCCTCTGCCTCAGATCCTGATGGAGATGACCCCTGCCCAGAGGGATGAGCTCTTCAAGGGAATCATGGCAGTTTTAGGAGGCCAGGTGTGGGAAACTGCATCCCAGCTCATTTATATAGTGAGAGGAACTCCCTCTTTGAAGAAGGCAGTCATCAATGTGATAATCCAGAAAATGTTTCACTGAGAATCGTTTCTCCTTCATGGTCTGTTGTAACTAGAAAATAATATACATGCTGTAACACACATTTCTCAGCTAGAAAGGTGTCTGTGTGTGTTTGATGATGATGTCTGAACGGTGACCTGAGCACAGATCATGTCAGGATAACACTCAGGAAATTCTCTCATTTCCCCACTCTGAGTGAAATAAAAGAAACTGCTGAAACTTTTTGTGCCCTTACAAATGATTGTGTATTTTAATTTGTTCATGTTTGATAAATCTAAGAAAGCATCCTGAAGCACGCCTACATTGTTACACAGGAAGAGCAAGTTTTAAATTCTTTAAAATGTCCCAAAGTCACAAGAAGGGGAATCAAAAGTAAAACCTCTGACACGGAGCCAGTACATCAACCACAGAGAGACGATTTATAGAAATGTCAAATTTAAAAAGAGGAGCTCAGTAATCGCAGTCTGCATGTGGCTGTTTCACAACCAAAGCTGTCAATCAGATGAAATTATTGTAATAATCTGACATTTTTGCTTTATAAGAGACCGTCTGCGGTCAGCATGGCTCTGTCCGTGGTCCTGTTCTTGTTTGGACTGAGAGCAGATCCACCTTAAATCCACTGTGGGAGGTTTTTCATTTAAAATAAAAACAGCACATCTGAGGTTATTAGCTTGTAAAACATGTTTTATTTGTAAAAACATTTGGATATTGAAATGACATCACAGTTAACATCTGCGGCCGTTTCTTCTGCCTCAGTGCAGCGTGATCCTTTGAGGCACACGAGAGCGAGAAGCACCGAGACACATCGGACACGTACGTTTATCTGAGGAAACCCGGCGTGCAGCCGCTACGCAGGGCCTTAACAGGTCAGCCATACACTGAGGAAATCCAGCTAATGATAATGTGAGAGCATCAAACCAGAGAGCTCAAATTGGGCACAAAGATCTCATTTAAATAAAGTTGGTTTCATCACTGTGAGGTGAAACCATGTTGGAGGAAGAACCCTGAAAGCTTCCTGTCCTCACTTCCTGCTCGGTGCACTAAAGCTGGGTGATTCTTTGGAGTCACTTTCACTAAAAGCTTCATGCCCAAAGCAAGCGCGCAGCCTTCCCATCGCGGTTTCGTCTCCTCCCTAAAAGCTCAAACTCACCGTTTAGTTCAGTCATGATTTATGTGTGAATATGCTGTGTATATGCCACAATCCAGCCTCCAAACCACCACCATGTCCAAAAAGAAAAAAAAAACACTCCAAAATCCACTGAGAGGCGACTTTATGCTGAGGGTGAATCACCGAGATGATCCTGTGAAGGGTTCTGACCCGGCTCACAGGCTGCAGCATGAAATGTTCTCACACACAAAAGTTCAGATTTCCTGATCCAGTGTGTAACTGCAGTGAGGAGAGCAGGAGCAGGAGGCCGAGCCAGGCTGCGTTCATCCTCACCTCCTCAGCCGAGCTGCTGTTTAGGATGTGGGAGGATCATTAATAGTTATGTGCAGCAGTCTCAGGGTCACAGAGGGTCACCCGGTGTCACAGGTGTTTCTACCACGCGACTGCATCGACCACCATCGCCCCCCCGTTTCAGTTTAAAGTTCAGAAACCACCTGCACAAAGTTCAGTGATGTTTTCCAGCGGAGGAGTAATTAGATTCTAACTACTGGTTCCTACCACAGACTCAAACACAGACAGGACTGTTCCTCCAACATTTCCTGTTTGAAGAGAAGCTGGCATGTGGTGACAAACACACTGGAGTTTCTGTCAGCTGAAGTAATCAGAGTAAATGCTCCCTCTCAGCTCCGATCAGGTGTTGAAGGTAACTTCAGGCTGAATCAGCTGCTGTGTTATCGGGGCGTGCTGTGAGGTTAGCAGAGCATTTATCTGATGACAGCTTTAACGGTGACGGCACGGGAGTAAAGGAAAAGAAGACTTAAGAGATGCTACAAAAGCCTCTGCCAGTCTTCACACACACAGCTTTGCTTTCTTTAAATGTGGTTGGAAAATCTGAAACTGAAGGCACTCAGCGGTTTGGCTCAGTTTGTCTCCTGGAGCCAGCTGGGACCCACAGGTGAGGTGTTAACCTGCAGCTCAGGAACAGTGGAAGGCAGCGAGTGCAGCTCAGGGTATGAAGGATAAAAACTGTGTTTCATGTCACGCTGTCACACCCCTGCAAAACGGAAGACTGTTGGGCTCAAACTTCTTTGCAGGAGGTGGAAGATTATTTTTACCTGCGGACAGGCAGTCTGTACTCTACTCATCACGTGTGCCATCAAGGATTAGGATCAGGACACGCCACACAAAGACAGAAGATACAGCAAACATCAGTGAGCAGTCCAGCAGTGCTCTGAACTCATGAAGCTTTAAGGCAAAGGTAGTGTGTATGGCAGTGATTTAGACCACTGAAGGCTAATTTTAAGGCCATTTATGCTCTCAGTTACATAGACACGCCCATCTGGAGGTAAGAAGAAGGTGCAATCACAAAGTCCAGCCCATAGAAATAAAATATAATTGGCCAATCAAAGCTGTCATTTTGATAAGTCCTGTTCTAAGAGCGGAGAGGAAACAGACAGGAAGAGTAACAGGAGGAGCAGCTCCTGGGCATGCTCCTCACCACATGCGCCTCCTTCCAGCGCTGCTAGCTCAGACAGACACAGGGCTGAGGAGAAATCGTGCCAGTGGTCAGAGAGCCTCAGAGAGCGATCACTCAGCACTGAAAGCAGCTCAGAGGCACACAAGAAGAAAAATTATATTTTCATAGGCAGAACTTTATGATCACACTCTTTGGATTTTCTGAACTCCATCACAATAAGAAAATCCCAGCTAGTGTTCTATGACGACTTTTTGCCATTGTGTGTAAAAAACAGAAGCATCCAAAGCATCCCAAGTCTGTTTTTATACCAAAGACACAAAACGTGAAGCTTTTCCTCCTGAGAAAAACAACATTAAAGTCCTCCTGTCGACTTCAGACCAGACCAAAGGCCAAACATGTGACCTAAAATGCTGAGCTCATTGGTGAGATTGTCAGAAAGTGTGAATAAAGACTCGAGCAGCAGAGTTATAAACGTGGAGCTGCAGCAAAGCGTCTGCAACACTAAGTGTTCACAGTGAGAGTACAGGGCACGTTCAAAGCAGTGACGTGTGATTAATAAAGCAGTGTGCAAAAATACATTTCAATTCATTCAGATGGAAAGCATGAAAAATAAAAAAAGACTTTACACTGTACAGGAGCTGAGGTGTAACAGGCGCAGCGAGAGGCTAAAACTGGTCAGAGAGCAGCTCACAGAGTCTCTGAGACACCGAATCCCTGCTGGTCCGCAGCGTGAGGCGGTACATCTGAACAGGAAACACTCAGAGTTACACACACGTAAAGGTTAGACAAAGCCATCTGTGTGTGTGTGTGTGTGTGTGTATACCTGTGCCTGCATGTTGGGCTCCAGTCTCAGCAGGCAGCCCACCTGAGTGGTCTTCGTGTGAATCACTCCCGCTCCGACAAAGTTCGCAGGATTGGGATCGACGCCGTCCAGCAGAGCGACACCAAAGCCTAAAATCTGGAGCAATTTACACAAAAATCCAAATTATTATATTCATGCAGAAAATAAAATAAGGCTTAGGCAGCCACTTTAAATGCAAACAATCGGTATTCCCGTTTGCTCCGACAGCCCTGTGAGTGTCTGCTTGTGTTACAACTCCAGATTTGGCTGCTTGGTCAGGTCAGCATACACCTGAGCCGCAGGTTTGTGCTGCTGTTGTACAAATCTGATATCATATCGCACTCGGAGCAGTTTGATCTTTGTGCAGTAACCTCCAACAATCATCACTCTGAGCCCCACAGGCCTCATGCAGACACCTGAAGAACATGTAACTGTAATCTGATTACTGAGTATAACACAGTGATATTATTGTGTAACATATATATGACTGCACACCATCCAATCGTTCGTGTGGATGTCCATTATGAATCATATTTGCATGTTTTATTATGTATGCTGTGTGCCCTGCTGTGCTGCGGTTTCTCGGCTCAAACACTAGTTGGCGAAGGAGTTTCTATGTGGAAACTGCAGCAGAAGAAGAAATAGCTGCCCTAGCATCAGCTTTTATTCTGTGGGAATGTGGAAACAGGAAGAAGAGTCTGAACTTTCAAACACCTTCACAGCTGAAGTGATTTTATTTTTTTACCTTGGCCTTGGTGACCTCGGTGTCCATCGGGTGTTTGGCTTTGAAGATTTTCTGAACCTCCTGCTGTGGACTGAGGACAAGCAGAAGAAAATAACAGCAATGTGTCACTTCAGGAAACAGGTCATCGATTACTACACGACCCGATTTAACCCTGATCTGCTGGTCATCACACACACCCTAACAGCCCAAAGCTCACACAGTAACACTCACGAGCTCCTGAGGATCTTTCAGCCACAAAACAGACAAAATGTTCGGCGACAATCGCTCGAATTCAGAGGCTGAAACGAACCCGTCTCTGTTTTCAGTCACTGCTGACAGCAGTGATCCATCATCGGTGTATTGATCAGTGAAAGCAGGTCTTACGCTCCGAGCTGCTTCCAGCGCTGGAAGAAGTCCTGCGACATCATCTCTGTGGGCTGAAAAAACTTGTTGAGCATCACGGGGAGTTTCACGGCGATGTTCTGCAAGGTTCCTCCGTACCTGTTCTCACACACAGAGTCAAGGGTGAACACACACACACACACACACACACACACACACACACACACACACACACACACACACACACACACACACACACACACACACACACACACACTGACCTGAACTGGATGTTGAGAACAGGAGCGTCTCTGAAGTCTGACACACATTCAATGTTCAGGATCTGCTGCATCTGAGCTCCGCCTTCTATCATGGGGTCGGCCGCCTTCGAGTGGACATTCAGCTGTGGAGGCGACTGTCAAGGACTCTGCAGAGGCTACAGTAACGAGCTCTGTAACAGTTTAAGAGAGCTGAACGTGGTCCTCTGGAAGCAGACCGGCAGAAACAGGACTCGGCTCGCTCCTCAGTCCACTTCAGCTCTGATGGGACTTAACCAAAAACTCCAGGTTTGCTCTCATGTTTCACTTTTTATAAACCAAATAATCAGTTAAAGGAGAAGATCAGCAGCAGCTGAGTCCTTACTGAAAACAATCATAAAGTGTTCACTCCATCAACTCCAGTTTATCCATGACTGATCCAACCTTATAATGATCTCCGTAAGAGCGGGATGAGTGTTTCTGTGAGTGTTCATTTGGACCACACACACTTGTAACACAAGCAGACTCCATGTGGACTAAGAATAATTGTAACAATCACACCTGCTCATCCCAGGTGTCTGCTGTGCTGCTCGCCAACATGCACCAGTATAACCCTTCCTGACACTCAGGGTTTGGGATAAAACTCACCTTCTTTTACTTGAGTAACATTTTAAATGCAGGATTTTACAGATTAAGGCCCTGATGCAAGAAGTGGTTTCAAACTTTTTGCAGCACACCAAGCGAAAAGCCCACATTTTAAAGCATACCTGCATTCATATCTGCAGACAATAACTACAGAGTCATCAGTTCCTCTTTTGATGGTATTTTAGTATTTTTTCCCTTTTATTTGAATGCCGTCACTCTTCTAGCACAAAACTCGCCACCATAACCTGCTGTTGAAATGCAGTCCGGCCAACAACAGAAGACACTTTCACTTTTGTGGGTCGTCTGCGTGGAGCAAACTGAAACGAAGCACCAGAGCAAAGAGGTCAGGTTGAGCCTTTTTGTTCCTCAGGGACTCGTTTATGTACCGCTCTCCTTTCAGTGCGCAGGCTCCGGTTTGAAAGTGTTGTTTCTGACAGGATTTGAGTACAAACAAAGTACTGCTGTAGTAAATACACTACTTGTTTGTGCAGCTGTATACTGTAGTAATAACATACTCTGGGACAAACATCCTTTCTCAGAGTGATGCTGAAAAGCTAATTCATGCATTTATTACTTCTAGGCTGGACTATTGTAATTCATTATTATCAGGCTGTCCTAAAAGCTCCCTGAAAAGCCTTCAGCTGATCCAAAATGCTGCAGCTAGAGTACTGACAGGGACTAGAAAGAGAGAGCAGATTTCTCCCATATTGGCTTCTCTTCATTGGCTCCCTGTTAAATCTACAATAGAATTTAAAATCCTTCTCCTCACCTACAAGGTCTTGAATAATCAGGCCCCATCTTATCTCAAAGAACTCATAGTACCATATCACCCCAACAGAGCACTTCTCTCTCAGACTGCTGGCTTACTTGTGGTTCCTAGGATACTTAAGAGTAGAATGGGAGGCAGAGCCTTCAGCTTTCAGGCCCCTCTTCTGTGGAACCAGCTCCCAGCTTGGATTCAGGAGACAGACACCCTCTCTATTTTTAAGATTAGGCTTAAAACTTTCCTTTATGATCAAGCTTATAGTTAGGGCTGGATCAGGTGGGGCCTTTACAATATAAAGCACCTTGAGGTGACTGTTGTGATTTGGAGCTATATAAATAAAATTGAATTGAAGGATTTTAATGATAATCACTCAAAGTGCCCTCCGAGTCAGAACAGAAGTGGAAATACTGGGTGCTTCCTCCTGTGTTGAAACTGAATTGTTGGGTTTGCAATGAAAGGATATGAGACTTCAGCATTTCACTGCTGCTCACTGATGAGGAGAAGCTGAGGAACTGGGTGGACGTCTTGTTGCCGTAGAACACGTACATGCGACCTGCGAGTGCAACGATCCAAGTTATTCTGTGTGACTGTAACCCGACTTATTTTCACATTTAACAGATAAGAATAATAACTAGGCTTCAGAGAAAAGACTGAATTCACTTTGAATGTGTCCTTTTTCCTCTAAGTGCATTTAAAACCACACCATAAGTAATCTAAAGGTGTTTCTCAGCTGCTCACCGAGGTTCTGCCGGTACTCGGACTTCAGGCCGATCTGTAGGAGCTGGTTCTCGTAGATGACGCCGTTGTTCTTACAAACAAACCTGGAGGAGAAAAACAAAAACACAAAGACGTCTGAGGAGCAGTCAGGACTGTGAGCTCTGTTTGTGAAGCCGGGACATCATCCTGTGTCTGCGCTGAAGATGCCTCCTGACTGAGCGCAGCGGTAAAGCTCCGCCAACACCTCAGCGCTCGTTTACAGCTTACCGATCGGATCTGATTTGGTCACTGAAATGACCCGCGTGTGCAAACAGTTAGCAACAAAGAGGTCGAACAGGTACGGTGCTGTGCAGAGGTACACGTGGGTCTGCGGACCTCCACAGTGACATTGGTGTTGTCCAAAAACTCTCCACAGCAGCATCGGAGAATAATCTGGATCAGAAACTCTGATTGCTTTGACTGTGGGGCTCTCTCATTGTTGTGCAGTAGGTAACATTAACACATGGCATCATTGATATCCCAGTATAACACTTTTTACATGTATACTGGTATTATCATGGACCATGTGATATGAAAGTCCAGTTCAGAGCTCAGTAGCAGCCGGCGCTGCTGATGAGATGTACTTGATTAACTGATCATCAGCACGTGTGAGACCACCTTTATAAAAGTTTGGGCGGTTTGCCGTTCCAGAGCATTCAGGTGTGTTAACACGATGCCACAATCTTCCCAGGAGTGGACGTCCCAGCAAATTTATCCCACGGTCAGAGCGAGCAACGCTCAGAGAAACTGCAGAAAACCCACGAGCTCCATCTCAGATTCTGCGGGCCTCAGTTAGCATGTTAAAGGTCAAAGTTCATGACAGCACAATCAGAAACCGACTGAACAAATCTGGCTGTTCGGAAATGTTACCAGAAGAAAGCTTCTGCTCTTTTAGAGAGCACTTCTGGATCAATGTCCTCTGAACAAACAGACCAAAGTGCAGATGTTTGTCCATGACGCACAGCAGAGGAAACCAAACGCAGCACATCAGCACAAACACCTCAGAGCAGCACGGTGGAGGAGGGCTGAAGATCCGGGCTCCTTGCAGTCACTGAGTGGACCGTGAACTCCTCTGTGTACCAAATAGGGCTGCAACAATTAGTCGACATCGTCGACAATAAAAATAGTTGATGACGAATTTAATAATCAATAATCGTTTTTTATTACTGATGATTTTTTTTTTTAACAGAGTGAGATGTGTTCCTGTCCGTCCATCTCTGGTGAGCTTCACACGTGCAATCCGGTTGTTAAGTGATGACGCAGAATTCCATTTCCGGGTCCAAACTGTCACGTGATCAATATGCCGCAATGCTGCGTCCCTGGTTGTTTTAACCAATCCGACTCGGGGGGGGGGGGGGGTGAGAGACAGAAGCGGAAATGGCTGCAGTTGATAAAGTACGTTACAATCATCTTTAATAGTGAACAGTCATTGGTTCTGCCATTGCTGTTTATTTAGGAGCATTTGGACCCGGAAATGACGTCAGAATTAAAGACCGGATAGCATTCAGCGGCATGTTTAGTGATGTGGGGGGTGCTCCTGAAACTGTGCCTTCCCTGGAAAACAAAGTTTTCCAGGGAAGAAAAAGTACTATATATTTTTTATGGTTGGACAAACGGACCATTAAATGTCTATCAGCAGCAAACCTGATTAAAATTTTTGAATGAAGTATCCATCTTACACATTTTAAATAACCTTATGCTAAATGTAAAAGCTGATAGCTAAATAAGTGCCATTTCATAATTATGTGATTCATAATCCGATTAGTCAACTAATCGTTTCAATAGTCGATAACTAACTATCAAAATAGTCATTAGTTGCAGCCCTATTGGCAAAGTATTCAGAGTCACATGTGAGCCCGTCTGTCCCACAGCTGAAGCTGGGACCAAACTGGGTCACCAACAGGACGATGATCCAAACACAGCAGCAAATCTCCAACAGAACGGCTGAAGAAGAAAAGGATGAAGGTGCTGCAGCTCAGAGTCCAGACCTCAGCCTGACTGAATGCTGTGGGGGGGCCTTCAGAGTGCTGTGCATGAACGAATGCTGCAAACCTCACTGAGCTGAAGCTACACTGTGAAGAAGCGTGGACCAGAACTCCTCCACAGTGATGTGAGAGACTGATAAAGTCACACAGGAAACCATCACTGAACCTTTCTGCTGCTGGAGGAGGTCCTGCAAGCTGCTCAATCAGTTTTCACAGTATGGGCCCACCTGGGGAAGTTTTCCTCCGATACGTCGATGGCTGCGGGGGGGGCGGAGCTTTCTGAAAACACGTCAATGAGCAGACTGGCTCCTGATGAGGGGGTGGAGTTTAGATTCAGGACATCCGTAAAAGAGTGGGTGGAGCCCTGCGAGACAAATACCAGAAAACATCACGTCAAAATCTGAACAGAGGTCTTTATCTCATGTTTTGGCTTTGCCCAAAACTAACAAGTTTCTGGGCATCGATCTTCAAATTTGTGTCTGACGTATTAACTGTAGAACCTCGTGTTTGGAGTGGCCAGAACTCAATCTCATATGATTTTCCACCCTCTTAGAAAGGAAGCTTATCCTCCTTAAATGGAAAGATCAATCTTATCTCATGCATCGCGTCAAATGATTTTATATTACCTGGCAACCGAAACTGAATCAGGTGAAAGAGATGGCCCCTCTACACATTTGTGACTTCCTTCCTCTAAGTGTGTCTTTGTTATAAAACCAGATCAAAGATGGTATTTGTGAATGTATTTGCATGGTTATCTGATTATTTGCTCCTCGTAGGTTTTTTTTAAAGATCCATTCATTACCTGTCTGCACTGTTTGAATGCTGTTTCTTACCATCGTGGTGTAACAGGGCAGGGGCATGTTTGGGTTGGGATCTGGAGAAAATTTGTCATTTGCATTTTAAAATCATTTTGTATGCATTCAAAAAATGAACAAAGAAACTTTGAACAAACAAATCTGAACAGAGCTGTGAGCTATACACTCCCTGCACACTTACTCCAGCATTTATCCACGACTTTCTCTAATTAACCAAGTTAACGATTCGTTAACAAGACGTTCACCAAACTTCCAGCTAATCATTTAGAACCGTCTTCATCAGTTCGGCTCGTTCTGCTGGTGCAGCTCACAACACTGTTTACTATGTTCGGCTCGCAATACCATGTTCCTAGCAGAGACGAGACTACAGCGGGATGGGCGGGGCCTGTCAGTAGGGAGAAGGTCATCCAACAGTGAAGAAGACTGATGGAGAAATGAGAAGAAGATGGACAGAAGGAAAAGTGAGGATAAAGGAAAGTACAGGTAGAGGAAGGCCGAGCACACAGAGAACGACTAATAAAGGTTCTGTGAAGAGGACTGCTTTAACAAAGCCTGCAGCAGCTTTATAAACAGGTGATGAGCAGTGCTCAGCAGATTTCACAGCAGCCAATCACAGCCCTGCATGCGAGCTACCTTGTTTGTGGTGTCCGTGTTCTCGCTGTGCTCCGTGCTGCCGTTGACGCTCCGGCGGCTATCATCCATGTCAGGCAGTTTTCCGGGACCTTTCTTCTTCTTCAGCTTGGCCAGAATCGAAGACTCTCTCTCTGGGAACGGAGGCATTTCCTCCAAGACTGTGGCCTGTGCAGAGACACAGAGAGTAACAGTCAAACAGGACGTCAGCATTAGTTCACAGTAGATCTTAGTGGGCCTGATAAAAGGAGTAAACTCCCTGCAGAGGTTACGCACCAGTATGTCGGTGCTGGCGATGCAGCTGAGCCTCAGGTACTCGACGGCTCTCTGCTGAAGCTCCACGTCAGCGTTGCGAAGCTGGCTGTCGGAGCGCAGCACATCCTGGATGGTGGCTTTCACTTCTGGAAACAAGTTGATGAACTTGATGTACGCCGACAGCAGCAGCGCTCGAGTTGGCACAGAACACAGGTGGAACTTGGAGTGGAGAAGATTGAACTGGACCAGAGGGCTGAGGAAGAGGAGGAACAGTCGCAGTGAAACCTCGGAGCAGTGCGATCAGCTTCGGTCACACACAGAAAAACCCGCTTTCACTGCTGCTTATTGTAATCATTTCTTATTTGAAACTGTACTATCATCAACTTGATATTTTCCCACTTGAGTTGGTCACATCCACTCATGCCGACAGGCCAGCTGATCTACTGTGGCTCCTGCCTGCATCTCTACTGCAGCTATTAAAGCAAAAGACCAAAAAATATCAAAAGGGAAAATCAGCCACAGAAGATTTGGTCCGGTTTAAAGAGTGTTTGTGTTGTTAGTGCAGAGTTGGTGCTCAGTCGAGCCGTGGGGCACGTGCTGCAGAGATGTTTTAAAAACCCAGCATCAGGCTGTAAATCCTGTAGTGCATCAGGGTTCATCCAACAGCGTCTGAGGTATGTGACAGATAGACAGGGGTGCCCTCATCATATATCTGCCTCGTAGACAAATGACATGTTTCCTGATGTCAGCGGCTAACTTTTTTTTTTTTCCGGGTGTGTCACAAAATTTTCCAGAGCCGGTGTGATGAAGAGCTCAAAGAATGATTTTTTATAATGAAGATCCCAAACAAAGGTTAGGGCTTATCTGTTTGTACCTGGAGCGGGAGTCACCAGCAATCAGGTTACCGAACTCTCCCAGGATATACCCGCCCACCTTCACCAGGTTCTCGTGGCAGGCGGGAGCTTGTAGCGCCTGCAGGTGTTCACCGGCAAGGACGGGTCAGAAACAACATGAAAGAAAGGAAGGTATTTTATGAGTCAGCTGGAAACCACAAAGCACACACATCCATGTGGACCTCACACAGTCCAGCAACACCATAAATAAAGATCTGCGTTTAGAAAGGGTTCTTTAGTCCTACTGACCACTCACAGTGCTGTAAAACCACTCGTTTCCTCTTTGAGGATTTCTTCGGGATAAAATTCACTGCTCAAAAAACTTAAGGGAACACTTGATAATCACAAAGTCAGGTAAAGTTCAGGGACATCAGTCTGTCCACTTAGGAGGCACAAATTCTCTTTAAATGATGTGTATCATACCACCGTTTGGAGCGATGCAAGAAGCTCAAACGTTCAGACAACAGAAATAAAATGAAAGCCTGATAACCGCTCACACGACCATGACACTGAAGCCTACTCTGATTCCTTGCACTGTGTATCCCACCTGAACATGTTTGCTGGGAAACGGAGCCTGAGAATGGGAACAAAGGTTACTGCAGGGAACTACCAGGATTTATGGTTGTGTGTTAAATCTACGCTGCAGATACATCATAACTGCAAACCTCCTGAAACCCAATAACATAACCTACGCCATAATCTGACGAGCTCCTCCCTGGAAATACAAATACATGGCACCTCAGTGGAGTCTGCAGTGATTGGACTGTGAAGTTCCAGGACTTTATTTGTTTCTACTGTGACTGGCTCTGCATATAAAATGCTGGCACATGACCACGAGGTAATTAAAACCACGCACGAGCGTGGATGCTGCAGCAGCGTAGGCTGATACCACAGGATCTACAAAGATTCACCGCAGCCTAAATCAGCATTTAAACCTGAAACTAGGTGTGAAAAACATTTTAGTTACTGAAATGAAACTAAACTCTGGAAACGGGGCGTTAACAGTCAGCTGTGATGCTCACCTCAAAGACGGTCTTGGCGGCGTAACCTTGGACGTCGTCTCTGTTTATGACGATCTGGATGACACGGTACCACACCTCCTCACTGACGTAGTCCCCGGCGATGCGAATCAGGTTCAGGATGGTGTCCACGTACCAGGTGTAGTCCACGGCGTACTTCTCTGCCAGGATGGCCACTTTGAGCACCTGAGAAAGAGAAGCCAGAGGCTGAAGACGAGCACTCACGCTGATTATACCGAACAGTGAAATGCGGCGAGATCACGACCCACTATCTCCTCTCTGATGGAGTAGTCGGCGGTCTCCAGGTAGCTCAGCATCTCGGCCACGATCTGCTTGGCGTTGCTGCGGTCGCACATGGCGTAGAGCAGATCCACGGCACGTTGGCGAACACTCACATCTCTCTCCGTCTGCACAGGATACCCACGGGGAAGCACAGGAAATCAAGTGTGAATTTCAGAATAAAGGCCAAGCTGTTGAAAATTAGCAGTAATTTTCATTCTTCAAAGATTCATCTGAACCAAATCTTGGATTTTTGTCCAAAATCAGAGGAAACTGATGAATTCCACTGAGAGATCCAACCATTAATAATCCAAGTGTCCAGGTGACTTAATCAATTCTGTCTTAAATATAAGATTCCTTTATTTTTACAGCTTGTGTAACATGGGTTCATTTGTGTCACAGAATCACACTGTGGATAATTTTTAATCACAATTAATTTGAGCAACAATGAAGAACATGAAAGATTAAGATATGACAAAATTTTAGCAACAGAGTAAACACCAGCGTCTGTAACACTGCAACAGTCAAAGGTAACTGTATACAAGAAAATGTCTACATTACCCTGCAGGCATTCACACAGCTGACAGACTCACCTTCAGAGCATTGATCACAGTTTCCATGTGCGTCTTCACGGCCTCGTGGGAAAACTCGGAGCTGGCCAGCGTGCACATGCTCTCCAAAGCCAGGTACCGGAGGTTGGTTTCTCTGTGCTGCAGGAACTGGCCCAGCTGGTTACAGGCTCGCACCAACAGGGTGGGCTCGCTGGGAGACAGCAGGCAACAACCGTCAGCCGTACGGCACAAATACCAACATCCGATAACATCCGATGGCAACCGACCGACCGAGCTACACATCCCAGGAATGTGGACCAGTTACAGCTGGATCTGTTTATCTGTCTAAAACACGATGGAGTCGGAGCTCGGTCCGACTCAGCTTTATAACCACTTTTTTTACATGCTGTTAGTACTTTACTATATTTTATTTATTACACTGAATTTCTTATTTTTTTAAATTAAATTAAATTTTGACTTTTCATTTTATATAAATTAGTACTTTACTGAGCTCTGTGTTTTGTATTCTGCTGCTTTTTAAACAGCATTTCACTGGATTTTATTTACATTTTTACACATTAAGCTCATTTACATTAATGTACTTTATTTTTTTCTATTTAACTGATCTCTGTTCTCTTATGTAATTTTTCCCGGCTGGATTTTATTATAGGTCTGTCTCTCTGCGTTCGCCCTGTGACTGCCTGGCGACCTGTCCAGGTGCACCCCGCCTCTCACCCTGGGCTCTAGCCCCACCCCTGCGACCATGGACTGGAGAAGAAGAAAACGGACGAATGGACGTTTTGTTTAATGTTCTGGCTGCTGAGTCAGAAATTCCCAAAGTTTCAGGATAAATAAAGCCCATGTCATGTCAAATATGACCAACCTGTCATGGTGGATGATGAGGGCAATGGCTTCAAACAGAACGGCGTTCTTGGCGTTGGAGTGCTGGACCTTCTTGGACTTTGGAGGCTCCTGGGCTTTATTGAGGATGGTCTCTAAGCACTCAGTCAGACGACTGCGCAGCGCTGCATCCTCTGCAAAGACAAAGAGTTTAACTACCGTCAACATGGTTATATTTTCAAGCTCGTTCAATTTTAATCTTTATTTATTCATGTTGGACTAATATCCGCTGAGCAAACTGACCCACAGGAACATATGTGAACACCGTGCATACCTGGTGGAGGGTAGCTCTGGAGCAGGCGCAGAAGTTTGACAGACAGCCACGGTGCAGCTACAAAGTAGTACGTGTAGTCCTGAAGGTCAATGGACGCCGACGTCACGATCTGCACAAACAGGACGGAGGTTAATGCACCGGAGGGTTTATGTTTGAGCTGAGTGACGTGGAGGTTCAGACAGACACCCACCCTGCTGAGCCGGGCCACAGCCAGAGAGACGGAGGTCTTAAAGTCATCTGGATTCTTCTGGGCCAGAGTGGTAATGAGGCTGGTGGCTGCCGTCACCACTCCCTGAAAACAGACAGAAATAAATAAAGAGTGCAGTTCACCGTCTGAGGGAAGTGGGTTTCAGGGCGAGCAGACATAAGAGACAGGAAGTGGCTGTGGTTTAAACACAAACACGCACACGCACACACACACACACACACACACACACACACACACACACACACACACACACTTGCTGGGTCACAAATCCTACGATGGAGAAAAATTTCCACAATTTTTCACAGTTTTTTCCTTGTACATTTTCATTTTTTTTCCTCAAAGTCGCCAGCTTTTTCTTTTCTTGTCTGGACTGTGAGAAAGTGATTTAATAAATATGCTTGTTCTCTGCAGCCTAAAAAAACAGGATATTCAGCATGCAGCCTGGACACGTGACAGCTGGGGTGCAGTCTCACCAGGTGTTGGTCATTCAGCAGATGGACGACCCGCGCGGTCCATTCGCCCATGGGCACGAGGTCGGGAGACGTCCTGTTGAGTCGTAACAGACACAGAGCCGCACTCTGCTTCACGCTGTCCATCGTATCCCTGAGAGAAGCAGCAGCAGCACGACTTCACCAAAACTGAACGAAAACTGCTGAAACGGTTTAATAGTCGCAGACCAGCTGCTTCAGTGTGAACACGCCATTCTAAACTGAGGAAGCACCTGCTGTTCGGACAGAGTGGAGCACACTCTGGTTTCTGATTAATCATTTTAGCAAGACTGACCTTCTTTCCTGGGAATATTCAGTATAAAACAAAATCAGAATACACAGCCTACATCACACATCCATGTTAACAACTAAGACCCCCCCCACCCCTCACTATTCTTATTTTAATTCACACATAAAGCTTCACTCTTTTTATCTCAGTAAAAAGTAAAACTATTTCCACATCAGTGCAGATTTCATAAATACTTTGTAACCAGTTTGTGTTGCATCACACTGCAGCCACTTCCCTGTCAGAGTGTTTTTCCTCTAACTGGTTCCGTCACTAATCAATGTCCTGCGCTGAGGCCCAAATACAAAGCATCAGCGCTCCTAAATACACATCTTCACATTTGTATCACGGACTGATGTCAGTACAGGTCTATTTATACACCCTTTCCTCCTGGTCTATAGTCCCTGTAATTCTGTGCAGTAACTAACACTGCTGTGTTTTAGCTCAGAAGAGCATAATATCAGATATAATATTAGGTTGGATTTGGTGCCTTACAGTTGCATATTTGTAATAAGCTCCTGGTGCTGAAAATAATAGCAATAATAAAACAGCAAAAACTGAGCTATTAATGGACTTTAAGCCACTTGAAGCCAAACAGAAACTCAGTAAGAGTCCAGGAATAAAAATCATGGAGAGGACCAGTGTTGGTCACCTTTAATGACCAATAGTAAACATTCACAACCTGGTGGAAGGTAAAATATGTTAAAGTACAAACCCGGCCACTAAGATTCTGGGAATTTCCGAGGCAAACGCCTCCGCCATCTCTCTGCTGCCCACATTAGCGATACAGTGCAGGGCCAGGTTCATGAAGGTGGGGTTGCGGCTGGTGAGGTCGTTTTTGATGGCGTTGTTGATGAGGCGGATCAAGTCGCTGTTGGAGTTCACCAGCACAGAAATGAACAGGTAACCCTGAAAGGAGGCGACACAGTGAAGGTCACGTTATGGGAATAAGAGATCCTTTATTTCTCCCACAAACATACACGGAAGAGCCGGAGCGCTGTTACCAAAACATCAGCCGCTGAGCCTTTAGGCTCAGAGGATCACGCGTGTTCGAGCACATCCTGCAGCTCAGTGACTTAGAAACACTTCACTGCTGCATTACTCTGCTGAAAGAGCCTTCCTCTGTCCGGGAAACTCACTCATATGATGGGATGTCTCATTTTCCTGCCCTCTGTGTGTGAGGAGGTGCCCTCACAGCGAGCAGAGAAAGGAGGAACTAACGAGAGCAGCAAAGACTCTCACCGAGCTCCACATTAATTTATCAGGTGCTGAAGCTTCAGCTTGTAAAGACGTTGTTACACGATCGTTACAGATGAAAAAACACCTAAAGGGCCTGAAAGCAAAATGAACCAGACTGCAAAGAATATTTGAACCCAGTGAGGTCAGGCATGGTTTCACTCACTCAAACATAGAGTTTATCAAAAGAGCAGAAACCACAGAGACGTGCGGTGAGTAACACAGACCCTCGCCCTCACTCTGAGGCAGGAAACATTAACAGGTGGTCCCGGCGTTCTGTCTCGCCTGTGACCCTAACCCTGAAACCCGCGGCACGAGCACAGCTCACACTCACAATCTGCTTCTCTGTGTACTTGTTGGAGCTCAGAAGGTTGACGGCCTCCATGTGTCCAAAGTCGATGTCGTGGCCCAGAAGGAAGATGAAGAGCAGCTTGCAGACATACTTCTTTTTACTGTAGCCATCTAATGCTTTGTCTCCTGTACACACACACACACACACACACACACACACACACACACACACACACACACACACACACACACACACACACAGATTTTAATTTCTAGGTAAAGTGATAAATGGCAGGATGTTATTCCAAACAGGTGAGGCATGGAGGAAAGAGCAGGGTGGAAGTTATCTGATTCAAATTTAGTCAAATCATCAAAAAACATTGCGTGAAATGTTCACAATCTACTCAGAGCCAACAGTTCAGTGTCACATTAAACACTGACGATTAGTATTTTGCATGACTGGGCATTAATTAGGTGTCACTCTACTGTAAAGGAAGCCGTCGTGATAAAATAAATTCACAGCAATAATAAACTGAATAAAGAACTAAAACTGCAGTGAAATACATATTCCACATGTGACAGTCGGCTCTGGTTCAGTATTACAAAGCTAGAATTAGATGGATAAAGAGTACTGTTACATGTAGACAGACAGTGTCGATTATTCATGCCCACAGTGAAAGGCCTGACTACCGGGCAGAGAGGAGGAGATATGTGGATACTCCCTGCCCACATATCTCCACCCACTCTGCCCGGCACTCGAGTGGAGGCGCATTCTGCAGCAGACTAATTATAGGCAGCGAGCAACAGGTGGCAGGAGGAGAAACACCAACAACAAGCTCCCAGAGAGAGTCAGTGTGAGGTTTCACAGGGCAGCACACACTTCAACCATCAAAGCAGTCAGGACAGGAGGCAGAAGCACATCAGGCACCTTTGTTTCTTCATCACCTACCTTTAAATTTGGAGCGGATGTTTGCCAGTTCCTTGTTTATCCTCTTTACCTCTGCCTCTTTACTTTTACCTGCAGAAACAGCAACATTGTTCAGCACATCACAGCTGTGATCGCTCATACTTAAAACCACACAATGAGGTGAATGACGGCTCTCTCTGCAGTTTATCACACGCTAAATTATAAGAACTTGTTAATAAAGCAAAGAAAATACTCTTTGTAACAGGTCTTTATGAAATGAAACCTCTCATACCTATGAGA